>NC_091468.1:52152135-52287135 GCF_027789765.1 Dendropsophus ebraccatus
TCCACAATCAACCTCAATGAAGAAGAAGAAGAAAATTACAGGTTATGTTCACTCTTTTGCTGCCTCATAGAGCTTTTTCCACCAACATGTACTTTCCGATCACAAGCTGTGTAATAGAATTCTGATCAGGGGTCCTTTTTCTTCCAGCTCTTTTAGTAGGTATAAAAAACACATGCCATAGGAATCCAGCATACATATATATCTTTTCTCAGTCATGCTTCCTAAATCAAAACACATTTTAGACGGCCACTTAAAATAATAAATGGATCAGAGAATATGAGTTATGAGGGAGGCTGATGAGAGGCCACCAGACTGGGATTGTTTATATTAGAATAATAGCTTGGAAAAAGGGATATGATTGTAATATAGGGGACAAAGCGTCCTTTATCCTGTATAATACCAATATTACAACCCACCAAGGAGCCTAGCAATCACATAGGCCTATGTGGACAGGGTGTCCTGTACTAATCCTATTGTCTCCAGCTCCATAATTCCTTGTGTTTCATATATAGCTGAGACTATACTATAAAATAAAGACTACTGCTATTTTGCTTAAAGAAAATAATTTGTTTAAGATCTTGGCCGACAGTTGTTTGCTTAGGGGATGTAGAGAGAAAACCCATGTGGGCAAATATTGGACAAAGTCCATACCATCCTGATAAAATCAAAGGAGTAAACCGTAAGGGCACGCTCATATACTGAATTTGCTCTGAGAACGTTCCGTGGATTCCGCCGCTTGACTCTCTGCCCCTTCAATAGACTCCATTCTATGCTCAGGCAGATTCCGCCATCTGCCCAAAGACGTGTCAATCCTTTGGCGAGTGGCGTAAACTGCCCGAGCATAGAATGGAGTCTATGGCACAGGCAGAGAGTCATGCAGGGGTAAGCGGTGGAATCTACGGCATGTTATTTGCGAGAAAACCATAGTGTGAACGCACGCTTAGATACAAACCAGTTTTGTTTTGTAGCAAAATCAAAATAGGGCACCATGGTTTCACCAAGACAAGATGATTTGTATGACTTGGTAGCCCCCCCATCTTGTCTTGGATAGTATACTTGACATGCCATGGGTTGAAGTGTAGTAGTGGGAAGCAGTACAGGTAATGCCTTTTCTTCTTCCCACACAACCAGCTAAGCTAACCATTTATGATAGATAACAGAAATCCAAACACACTGTGAAATTTGTGCAAGGTGAGGCCACAATCTATTGAGTATGCAGGCCTCCTGACTGTCCCCATATGCCAGGTGTCAATAAGTAGTATATAATAATTAGTATGGACAGAAAAAGAGTATCCTACGCTTCTGTCTGTCTGCAGCTCGGACAGTTATTCCTCGCCATTGGCGCTCCACACAGGTTCCCACCCTAGCGGAGTGGCAAGCCGAAATGTCACACCTCCACCATATGGAGGAATTGTCTGCTGAGGCCTCGGGATCCAATAAAAGGTACAAGACCGTTTGGTTGCCTTGGCTGCTATTCCGGGATACTCCTGCCTTTCAGACATTGTTTACTGTTGGGGTACCTCCTGAGTAACTCACTTAATTACCCACCGCTCTCTCCCCCGTGGGGAGATGGTCCCCTTGGTCAGGGCAAGCACCCCCCTCATTCCCGCCTTCCCTCTCCTGGCCCCCCTTCTTATCTCCCTATTTTTATACTCCCTTCTGTACCTCTTTCTACTCATTTTTTCGGACAAGTTTCTCCTCTGAAATGTCTATGTTCTGTGAGATGCTCCTCGAGCGCTTTATAGTTCCTCATCATTCAGCTATGATTTGGCTTGGGGGGCTTACTGGACTTGGGTCCTACCTCCTAGGTATAACGCTACGTATAAACACTGCGTGCTCCTAAGAGAGCTCCTCTCTCACCATTTCCTATCTACAGCGAATTTGAGTTTATTGTGTTATGTAAACTTTTGGGTCCTATGTCTGTTGTGATGGACTCCTCTTTGTATTTGTACTTTTATGCTTTTACTTAAAATTTGAATAAAAATTGATTATACATAATAATTAGTATGGAATCTTTCAGAGACCTTTTAAGTGCATTCATTTTTTCCATGCATAGCAGGAAAAAAATCACACGCACATAATGGAGATGACCAGAGTCCTTATTATTCAGGAGAATATCTGTGAAATAGCTGCACAGGACAATGTAAATGATGCATCATTCTGTTCAGCTTCTCTGTCACTAGTTTATGCTACTCACAGGGCTCATGCACACTGAGCAAAAGAGATGGATTTTCGAGCGGATTCCGCACGAAGTTCCACTCAAATCTGCCTGTTTAAATTGAGCAAAGCACTTTTCCATTGTTTTTAATAGGCTTTGCGCTGTGCTTAACACAGCGCAATTTTCATCCGTAAATTTCCATTACGAATGTCACTTCTTTTGGTGGATTCTGCTAGAGGAATCCTATAGAAGTCAATGAGGCTTGAATTCTGCTTTAAATTCTGCTTGAATTCCGCTCAAATTCAAGCAGAAATTCCTTGTCTATTGCTCAGTGTGCACGATCCCTTAGATTGGACAGCATAAACCTGCTGACGGAGTCTTTTTAAGAAGTCAACTTAAGCTATAGTAGCTGGCATACTTATAGATCAGTGATTAGAAAGAGTGTTGCATGGCTGCCACATCGGTAGAAACCAACATAAATTATTGCATTCCTTACATTTCTGCGCCCATGGCATATACCCTACTTTTCCAACCCCATAGCTACATCCTGGATGCTTTGCTCATACCAGAGATAAGCCAGTGCCAGACACTAACAGTGGACATGCATTAAACTTTATGGGGGAGTCGGGAAAAATGGATATCGGTAAGCATTATCTGGTGGCTGAACACTTGGCTTAGATAAACAGTTACACATATGACTGCCCTTCTAAAGGCCCTATTACACAGGCCAATCTGGCGGAGCAGTGGCTGCTTGCTTCTTGTTCCCAGCTGGGAGCTGCGGGAGGGGCTCCCTGGATCATCTTTAGATTGTTCAGGGAGCCCACAGAAGAGAGTGGCGTCCAATTACATGGAGCGACGGCCAGCAAACCATTGTTATTGTTGCATTTTTTATCAACATGTTAAAAGACAAGGATCAGCCGTCATCGTGCATGACGGCTGATCATTGCCTTTTAACGCTAGCTATTACACTAAGCAGATAATCGTCCGTATACGGCCTTGGTGTAATAGGGCCTTTTAGCATTTCCCAGCCGTACTTTAGTCTTAGCGTACTGCTCCAACCAGTCTGTTGATCTATAGCAGAAAGGAAAGGGTTAAGGTGCCAGCTTTGAAATGTCAATCTTTATATCTTTCAGATGATAACTTTGGAATTGTGCAGACACCTATAAAAGCCCTATAAAAATTGCACAACCAGCATATGCGACAAATTCACCCATTGGAAAAAGTTACTTTTAAAATTAAATTTCTTATATATTTTCATTAGGAAAGTTAGTGCTGAACAGAAATGAGCTAAGAATTAGTAATCCACCGCTGTTATGAGAAATCTGTGCCGTTTGGCACCAGTTCCCAAATTATTCGAGTCGCCATATGGTAGCTTATGAAAACACAGCATTTCACAGTGTATATGGTACCTGTATTAGTTTTTCATGCAATTTCATTTTTTTTTCTACTTTTCAGTTCTGTATTTCTTAGATTGCTTCTGCTGTAAACTCGAATCCTAATAGAAATAACCTTCACATTCTTTATGGGAAATAGGTTTCGATTTCATATGTACACAATAAAGGGTAAAGTATGCAAGGAAAGGCTAGATCCATGTAATCAGATGTCTAACCCGAAAGAAATATGCAGCCTTTAGAGAAGTATTCTTTTTATAAAACGTCTTCCACCCTCACCTCTGAAAAGGTATTCATGTAGCGTTACAGGAAAAGTCGAAAGGCAGCTTTCTAGAGTAACATTTCCCTCTCTGTTACCCACTTGAGATTCGTATCTTGTGTTGACTTAAGTAACTCGATAGTTGAATGTAATTGCCTTTAAACGGTAGAGATTTTTGTAATGCCTTTCAAACAGATTGCAATTCACGCAAATGAACTTAATAATCGAGTTTCCGTGTGCTCTACATTTCCATGGGACATATTTATGAAAATGTTTGTCAAGTTACAATGTAGCCTTATGGTCTCCACTATGTAATCTCTAATGGGATTTACAGATAAGTATGGAATATCATTGAGTAAACTGGTAGAAGTCATTATCCCATGCTTTCAAAACCAGACGAAGAGAACAGCCATGGAAGACTAATACTCACTAATGGACACTTTTAGTTTGGACGGACAGCTCAGGGCGTAATATGGTGTAAGGTTTTATTCCTAATTTCCATATCTCATCTTTTGTTATGTAAAATGCTAATTATTGCTAGGTTAACTGTTTTATAGCAGATACGTCCTACAACAGGCAAAGAGATTCTACTCTAAAAGGAAGGGGGATTAGGTGACAGGTATCTAGTATGGAAATAATTAGAACTATAGAACTGAATAACATATGTAACTTAATAGGTTGAGAATTTATGTTCTTCACTTCTATGATCTAAAAAAATGTGCTGTGAGGTAGTTGGGTAGTATAGGGTGTCAACTAGTCTAGGGTCTAGACTCTGTCCTAGACCAAATGGAACTATGCCAGTAATAAATTATTGGCCTGGTTCTCCATTTCATATTCTACATTCATTAATAGTAGTTATTTCAAGATGATCATTCTTTTTTATATTTACATATACTATAAGAATGCCTATTTTAAATTGCTAAATGGCATTTTAAAGTGTCACTGTTTGATTTTAAGAGACTTTGTAATTGGGTTTATTAGGCAAATATGCCATTATCTGCATTCAAAAAAACATTCCCCAGGTCCCCCCCCCCCCCTCCTCTCTCTCATTCACTGCTCATTATCAGGAAATTGTCTTGTTGCATCCGACATGCCCCTGTCTGTTCTATGAAGGGGGGAGGAAGGAGGGAGATTAGTCAGCAACAGAGAGCAGAGAACAAAGGATTACACAGTGGGAGCTGTGTGAAAGCCTCTATTCAGAGGTCTGAGAAGTCAGTAAAAATATCCCAGTGATGTAGCTGTAAATCAACTTTGTTTTCTTGTTTTGGTGCCTCATCTCCCTCCACCCCTCTCCTCTCCATAGAGAACAATGAAGACAGGGGGGGGGGGAGGTTCAAACTGCTTTCTCATGATAAAATGCATTTTTCGGCTAATAAACCCAATTCCAACGTTTCTTATCGCCTGTACTATTGATTTCTGCAAAAAAAATTATACGACAGGTACACTTTAAACGGGGGGCATCCAAAGGATCTCCGCAATCTGTCTATAGCACGGACGGTTTCCTGCGTAATGGATGCTCGGAGCTACCATTTGATGTTTACGCTAGTGTACTGACAAAGCCTTGCGGCTGTGTCAGTACACTAGCACGAACACTTAAACAATATCAGAGCGAATAATTAATCATCGTGCAGGAAGCTCAGAGATCCAGTCCGCAAGATACCATCAGTGCTACGGACAGATTGTGGAGATTGTGTGGTTGTCCACTTAGTCTGTCTACTGCAGTGAGCCATGGACAGCGGTGATCAGCTGAGTGCTTCTCCCAGCTTGTTCTAGGGATCACAGCCAGACCCCAACTAATAAAAACATTTGACATGTCTTTATCATATGTCATATAAATTGTTTTGTTGATTGAAAGTAATGCTATAATAAAGAGCCAAGCTGTCCCACCATAACTTATGCCAAATCCCCAGGAGTCCGGGGGTGCTTCTGCTTTGTTGAGAATGGGTACTGCAAGTCCATTAAAGGAAAAGTCCGGGCAGATATCTTTTTTTCACAAGTGCCAGGGAGAAATAACATGCTCTCACCTGGCCAGCTCAAGCGTTGGTGGCCACATACCACCAATCAGGTCCGCTCAGCCAGTCAGCGGCCAAAGCGGGACCCCTCTATGGCCACTGACTGGTTGAGTGGACCTGACACATCACAACCCCGCGTCCCCACTCAGACCAGGAAGCGGCCATGGACCTGGGGGTCGTCTGATCGGTTGCATGCGGCCACCAGCCCTGGAGCTGGGGAAGTGAGAACATATTGTTTCTTTTATCCTCCTCGACACTTGGTCTGCCCAGACTTCTCCTTTAATTGTCTTCATGATCCACCAGAAATAGCAGAGTTCAGCTATCAGTACAGTGATCAAATAGCCGAGAACAGCATATTGTGTGTTTATATGGTCAAACAGTTCTCTTTATTCTGGCATTTGACCCTTTTTTGCCCCCTTGGTGGTGCAGTTCTTGACTATAGTCAGGAATCTGTTTAAACAGGCAATTCTGTGTCGGTAGGCTGCTTTCCCTGGGATCTTTTCCATCACAGAGTCAGTTCACCAGTTTGACTTTGTTGACAATCAGAAGTGATTAGTCTTGAATGCATAAGTACTTCCGTAGCTGCTGGTGGCAGGTCTTCCATCAAACTTGTTCTTCTTACATGGTGGTTTCCACAGCCCTAGATAAGGTGATTTATGTTGGTGAATTTTTATTCTCTTTTCCAGTTATTTATCAGCACATTTTAGTAATTAATTAGCAAGCCTAAAGGGTTTTAGATGGATGAAGACATTTGCAGGATGGTGCTGTCAAGAGTGCAGCCGGTGTTAGAACCGAATGTAGCCGGACTGACACTTGAGCTTTACTTTTACAGAGTAGAAGTGGGAGTGCTCCGGATTAGCATATTCAATGATAAGTGGCTTTGCTGGGGCCCTATGAAGCAAAGTAATGGGTTCCTAATGCATCAAATAAATGTAGCAGCAGATGAGTAAATACGTACTGCTCGGTAACTTGAGTTACATGCTTCATTTATTAGGGAGGTTTTATTAATTGCTTTGTCATAGTTATCTTCTATCTTCTATGGAAATAACTTGGATTGATTTATTTTTTTTTTTTTTTACTGTGCAGCATATCAGACGCCTACCATCAGCTTTATAGGAGCAGGTATTCCACTCCTACTTGGCCAAACTTTGAACAAGTAACAGAAAAAGACTAGCAGATTGAATGCAATACAATACTGTACTGGCTTTTGATTCATAAACAGTCCGTAGCTGTAAAAGGACAATATAGTCTTTGTATGCAAGACTAACAAGATGAATACAATCGGATAAATCTTTTACTACTGCCTTAAACTTTTTAAGGCCATGTTCATACTACGTATGAGACCGGCCATTCCGTGACCCGTCTTGATGATCTTTAGGGCCGCAGAGTTCTGATGCGGGTGCATCTGTGCGCGCCTGCATCAGAGCTCCCCACTGCACTCTATGGAGTGTGCGGCAACGGCCGCTCGCTCCACAGTGTGCACTGACAGGGTTTTCTGCGGCCGCTGTTCACTGAAAAGCGGCCGCAGACATGTCAGTTTTCTACTGCGCCTCGAGAGATCCCGGCCAGAGCGTATACACATAGTCAGGCTGGGATTCCATAGAAGGCAAGGCAACATATATTTTCGTAAACAGTACAGCCGCTGTTGCCAATTGCAACAACGGACGTACTTTTTATGAAAATATACGTTGTGTGAACATAGCCTAATAATGTAAAACTAGACCAGATAGGGAGAAAATACAGCAGATTTATGGCAGTGGCCCATATTGTGTGAAGGTGCTGACATACTTCATACTAAAGTTGGTAGGTGGCAGGTTCGGGGCTGTCTTTATAAGGTATATCGGGGCTTCCGATTCTCCACTTGCAGGTGACATATTTCGCCTAATAAACTTTAGATACAAGTCTAGGGCAGCGGCCTAAAGGTGGCCATAGAACTTCAGTTATTGATGGCTGAGAGCTCTGGCTGCGGCTTATACCTCCCAGAACATCAAGTCACTGGTCGGTTAAGTGAGCCCCCGTACACCTTACACCAATGGCCACAAGCGTCGGCTACGACCGACAAACTATACAGTGTATGGGGTATTCTGTTGAAAATCTTTTTCTTACTCCTGTTTTAAAATCTCAAGTCTTCTCATACTTATCAGCTGCTGTATGTCCTGCAGGAAATGTTTTCTTTTCAGTCTGACACAGCGCTCTCTGCTGCCATCTCTGTCTGAGACAGGAACTGTCCACAGCAGTAGCAAATCCCCATAGAAAACTTCTCCTGCTCAGTTTCTGGACAGAGGTGGCAGCAGAGAGCACTGTGTCAGGCTGAAAAAAAACCCCATAATTTCCTGCAGGACATACAGCAGCTGATAAGTATGGGACGACTTAATATGGAAAAAGTTGATTTTTCCTGAACAAGTTCATTAAGTTTTTAAGGATTTTTTTTTTTATATCTCTAACCTTAGTTCTTGGAAAGTTATATAACTAATTTACCTATAATTACACCCATCTTCAACATCGCATATCACAGCATCAACGTAAAGGCATTTCATTCAGGAGTCTAGAAAAGCTGATTAATAAGCAATATGGAAGCTTTAATAGCATCCACATAGGCTGCCACTTTGCTTCCAAGCAAACACACGTAACTAGGAAACACTCTGAACACAATTTTCAGCAATATGAGAAGGTGACACTCCCAGCCTAATACAGTTACTATCATATAACTTAGTGAAATGCAGATGTAATAGGTGTGTAAGGGATTTGCTCGTGGTAAAAATATTTAAATTTCAGTATTATGGTCTCCTCCAACCTTAGAGTTTTGAAGAACAGTAAAATGGCACCCAGAGACGACTTTGTGTTCCTATATTCCTGTGTATGACTGATTTTTCTTTTTTTTTCTTTTTTTCAATCTGATGGAATGTAAAGAAATGTTCCATTACTTGTTTTATGAAGCTGCTCTCGACTAAGCAATGGAAGATAACTAGAGAGCCTGGAGGAAACTTACATAAAAAATAGGGAAAAGATAGAAACTCCAAGCACACATTGTTCTTCATTGACCATAAATCAATAGCACCAGCGCTGCAAGGCAGTAACAGTAACCAGTTAACATTACAGATTTTACCCGACGCTCACAGTGGGATCAGCCATCAGTATAGTGTTTAAGGGGTTCTCCCGATACTTCATTAACCTATCATGTTGGTGGAGATAGAGGTAAGACATGATGGAAAATCCCTGCGCAACCCCTTTGTTCTCTGAGAGTTAACCCACTTTAGAGTGGTTATCCAGCGCTACAAAAACATGGCCACTATCCCCCTACTGTTGTCTCCAGTTTGGGTGGGGTTTTGAAACTCCGTTCCATTGAAGTAAATTGAGCTTAATTGCAAACTGCACCTGAACTGGAGACAACAGTAGGGGGAAAAGTGGCCTTGTTTTTGTAGCGCTGGATAACCCCTTTAACAGCAGTCTGGCTGCGGCTTAACCCTCTGCTCCCTATAGAGAACATAAAGAATCGCTTGGCAGTTCTGAATGTTCCTGTGTATGGGGAAGATGGGAGAGATATTGAGTCGGATGTGTGCCCACATTTACTGTGCTGCCTATGATTATCCATAGTAAAAGACTACAAACAAACTTTGTGTAGTCTGATTCTACTGTTATATTCTCTTAGACCTGTACGTTTTCTAGCTTAGCAAAAATCAGGAGATCTATGGTAGAGAGTACAACAGCAGAATGAGACTACACAAAGCTAGTTTGTACTATATCAGCGTGCAGATGCATAGAAGTAATAATTTTTAAACTTTATGCAAAGTTCCATTATTTTTAATTTTAAGGGCATTGGAGAAGTTGTGGTGGTTAGACCAATGCATTGGACATAGCCTTTTAGTGGTTAGACACAGATCTACAATTTCTCATGTTTTCTTTTCTGTGTCTCTGTTCTGCCATCTGACTTGAGCTGGGGTGTAATAGGCTTAGCACGGAGCAGGAAATACCGCTCCCCCTTACCGACTTCAGAAAACTATTGTAACATTGGCTTTGTGTGCAGGAATAGAGAAGACATATGCTTGTAATTTAAGGCATGTCAGATAAGATGCACATGAAAACTTCGCCAACAATAACAAAAGGGAAACCTTGTTCGTGATAAATGTTGTTTGGGATAAAATGCTTATAATTTGCAGATAGGCTCGCTAAAATCTATACTCACAATGTTATCGCATGTATTTTATAATGCAAAGTACACAGTGGAATCCCATTAATCACACTGTGTCAGCATTAGTGTCATGTGTACAGGAAAAGACAGTGGAAAAATAGATCCATGAACTGAAACGAAGCAGATACATTCGGCTGTCTAAACTTTGGTGGATTAAAGTTCTTACTTAATGTTGTAAAAATGTAAAAAGAAAAAACACACACAAAAAAAATGTACGGATATATACACATACACATGTTCCAAGCCATTTGGGGATATTTACAGAAGGGAGGGATCAATTTTTTCTCTAAGATGACATATCCTGATGCTTCTCTAGAGACAAGCAATCTCCACCACCAGCCGTGGTTGCTGTTGATGAATTACCACAGCATCCCTTTAATAGAAGATGTTCCATGTTTTGTTTCTGTTGCCAAGATGTTCTGTAAAATAAATTCCAGACTTCGGACAGTTTAGAGGCAGCTGGTCAGGGGTAGACTAGTCTAGCAGAGGCCTCGGGTCAGTACAGGATCTCATACAATAGTGGGCAGTAAAAGTCCATTGTAAGTTTACAGAAGTCCATCTATTAGCGTCCTATTACGTGTGCCGATGACTGCCTGATCAATACTGTAAACTAGTGCCGATCTGCTAGATCGGCATTCGTTTACTGGGCTTATTACATAGCCCGATAACCGTTTAGCAAGGGCTACATGGGCATCATTAACAATGTCCGTGCAGCCTTAAGGGGTTATCCAGTGCTACAAAAACATGGCCACTTTCTTCCAGAGACAGCACCACTGTTATCTCCAGCATGGGCGGGGTTTTGCTGCTCAGTTCAATTGAAGTGAATGGAGCTTAATTGCAAACCACACCTGTACTGGAGACAAGAGTCGTGTTGTCTCTGAAAGAAAGTGGCCATGTTTTTGTAGCACTGGATAACCCTTTTAGTTTAAACATTTAGGCTATGTTCACACTACGTAAGTCTCTGCACGTACCGCGTTCCGTGAATAAGCGGCCGGAGATTTACATAGTTTGCGTACAATGTAAAGTATACGATGTACGGCTGCACAGTTCACACTACGTACGAACTTACTCCCGGACCGTACGCGGCGCCGTAAGAAATTAACCAGACCATTGTTTGAGGACGAAAATGCTGTAACTTACGCCCGTAGCGTAACATGCGGTCCCGTAAGTAGTGGCGATTTCTTCATTTTTCCACTTTTCTTTGCTGATCCAAAAAGTTCTGTGGGGTGTCCGGGGCTAGCCGAAGATTTCCAAGTAAAAGACCGCTGTCAGATCGCTACGTAGGGCGCTCGGGAAGCGTAAGTAGACTACGGGCGTAAGTTCGCGGTCCGTACGTAGCCGGCCGCAACTTGCGTAAATCCCCGGCCGGAGTTTAACACGTATATGTCCGGCCGCGAAAATATGCGGCAGGACATATACGTAGTGTAAACATAGCCTTAAAATTAAAGGGGTTATCCAGCACTACAAAAACATGGCCACTTTTCCCCTCTCTCTTCTCCAGATTGGGTGGGGTTTGAAACTTCGTTCCATTGAAGAAAATGGAGCTTAATTGCAAACCACACCTGACCTGGAGACAAGAGTGGGGCAAAAGCATTTCATCGGGTGATTGTTGTCAAGCTATGTTCCCACCATGTTTTTGGTCTATGCTTACAGAATATGTTAGCAATTTGTCAAAAGTTGTTTACGATGTATACTACAGTGTGTCCACTACAGTTCCAGAGACTTTATTGGACTGATGGAGTCAATGAGTTACTATGTTCAGGCCATTTTATTAACATATATGCTAATTCTGGACTGTTCGTAATCACTAATGGGCTTCTTTGATTCATAATAGTCTATCGGCCTGTTGGGAACACACTGCAGTATATGCTAGTAACCTTTATGATAAAAATAAAAAGGTATAGGTAGGTGTAGGCTGAAATTGTGGTAGGAGCATAGCCCTAGGTTAAAAAAATACAAAAAAATATATTAGATATTATATATGATGTGCCCTGTGTGTAATAACATTGAGGTTCACCAAATCAAATAGAATGTCTAATACTTCTGTCATTATGATACTAAAAGGCGTGGAACATCGCAGGGATCTCAGAATGTCCACTTGTTAAGGGACTTGTTGGATGCCAAAAATGTTTTCAGGATTCCCTGAAGCATCACTCTCATGCTGCCTAAACCACAAGCCATTGAGTTGGTCCCCAGTGGCTTCTCCCAACTCCACTAGCCTTGATTGATCCAATTTTGTTTACGTATAGAGAGAGATCTACATTATCATTCAAGGCCAAAGGGGCAGGCAGACTCCTCCGGGACTGCCACAGTGACTAGTGGTACAGGCAGCATGAAAGTGGTGGTACGTTCCCGTGATGGACCTGAATTGCCAAACAATATCATTTTTTCTTAATGATCAGTTGTAATACCAGGAGATCCCCAGATAGGACATCAATATTAAAAAAGTTTCACTTTACACTCAGCTTGATTGACTGTTAAAATCTTCATTCAGGAAGTTTGACTCCTTTTTTAACAATCTAACACAGAATGGATTTACCAGATTGTATTAAAACACATCTGAGTTACATCTGTTCTGTCTTAAAAACATGGCTAACAAGGTAAATATACCCTGTGACCCCAGCAGAATAAACACAACAGGAAACAGGACAAATCAATAGGAAGGACAACAGGAAACAAGAGCTAAACGCACAATTAGTCTTGTATTCCTCCTCTCTAACATACAAAGGTTCCAGTAGAGGTTGCCCTTTTACCTGATGGCCATAGTATCATGGGGAGTCCATTCTGCACACCACCTGTATATTGTAAACCCATCCTTAAATGATATCAATGGTTCATCCAGATCTGCTAGAGTGGATCTGTATAGGACATGGATTTTATGTGACTCTTGTACATCATGCATTATCAGATAATTTTCTAAAATTTGTTACAATTATGCAACATCACTACTCTTATAAAATACCTTTAAAACATCTGACTCCTCTTTGTTAGGTTATGTTCACAGAAGTGACAAGGCTTCCATTTATAGCAGAAGCCGTGGTACTGTGACAGATCCATCATTCGTAGGAACCAAATGGTGACTGACACTCCCATTTATTTATAACTGGGTTCTATCAAGGTTTCCTTTGATGACAAGAATATCACTGTAATCTTTGCTAGTCTAGTTATCACTAGTGATTAAAACTTTACCTTTACAATTTCTGTTTTAAGAGGTAGTCTGGTGACATTTTATTTCAATGAAAGGATTTAGAGTGCCCCAACAAATAAGAGATGCCTGCTTGCCCAGTCCCCCACCAGCATTGTAATAGTGCCAGGTCTCTGCTGCTCAATGTTTCCTGCTGAAGTCTTAAAAATTCCCACACATATTAACTGTCTTATTAATAAAAGTATTACCAGGGTTTTTTTTTTCCCTCAACTTGAGAGTAGTGTAGAGAATTGGGTAGCACAGTGCTGAAATACACCTCCTATTAGAGTAATCCATCTGGTCCCAAATCGTAGATATTACATTTTCTGCACCATCTATATATGCAGTGTTTTTTTCACCCAAAAAAAGCAAAAGGCTTTTCTCTTGACAAAAAACATCTTGTGTTAACCCTAATCCAATAAATGTAGACTAAAGATTTGCTAATATAGAGCAAATCCCTGGGTCTTGGCTCCGTAATCGAGATGAGCGAACCGGGCCGAGATTAGGGTTAGTAAGATTCAAATGCAGATGGTTCGGGTTCATTCAGTCTTCCCTTGCCGTGGGGAAGGTGGAGATAGCCCGAGTCCCTCCTAGAAAACAGGAATACAGCCTAAGTCATAGGCTGCATTCCTGGTTTCCAGGTGGGACTCGGGCTGTCTCTACCTTCCCCACGGAACAGGGTGTCAAATGCCAATGGTTCGGGTTCGTACGAACCCGAACCTCGGCCCGGTTTGCTCATCTCTACTCAGTACCAAATTGGAATGGAGAGTAGATACAAAGTAACATTTTTCTGTATGGAATTACTTCACAGAGAACCCTCCATTCCTATAATTGGTGCACATTGTTAACCATCTAATCAGAATCTACATTTTATTTTTTTTTATTCAATATGGTCTTACCAGATTCACAAATACGTCATGACTAAACAAATGTAAAGAGCAGGGATCAATAAAATTTAAATTTGATAGTTTTCTGACAATTTCAAGGACTTCAATGGATCAAACCAAATCCCAAATTGATTATTGTACGAAAATTGTGACGTCTGTGAACTGACATGTAATGGATTTTGCTACATAGATTTTCCAACCAATCAATTAAACTCTTCAAGGGGCCCGAAGAAAGATGAAGCTTTGTGATGCTGCCTTTACAATGTTGAGCATCCCTACAGTAATGACTGTTGCTTTATTAGTCTTTTACAGTTCCGTTGCTTGTGCTGAGCAACTATTAATATATCAATTTATGTTGCACCAGTCTGGAGTCTATATAATCTGTCTTTAGCGTCCTCTCTATTAAGATTGACAAACCATTTTTCTTAAATACAAATGGTTCAATCAGCGACATAGCGCCAGGCTCCAGTTCCGGCAGATAACAGAGAATACGCGTTATCTGCACTGATCCAAATCTATCTGTAAAAAGGTAATTGCTGTCATGTTTGGTTAGAAGTGCTGGCTATCACATGCGGCAACAGATAATAAATAATGGCAATGAAATTTGGCAACGGCTTAATAGGAGGATATTTTCTGCTTTGGATACTGAAACTGTGAAGTGCAATTGGCTATAAAAGATGATGCCCCACGCATTTTGTGTGAAGGTAGCTGAATGATATACAATCCCCACTGCCTCTGAGCATCTCAATGAAATAAACCAATTATAGTTATTTGTCCCCTCTTATCTACTGTCTCCCGCTGTGCAGAGATCTCCCTTTCTTTTGTTTCTGACTCCTATTTTTGGGTTGGGTGATTTTCCTCTATAGGAACCTTGCACCTCTGTCAAGATCTCTTTGTTGTGGCTTTTCTCCCATTTTTTTTGTATTTCCTGGCTGAAATATCCTCTGTGGAAATAATCCTATTGTGTACATTCTTTGTCTGTTACCTTTTTCTTTGTACTTCTTTAGTAGTTTCCCCACTTTAATCGCTTGTGATAGACAGCTGATGTTATTGCGGCTCAGCAAATTGACCTCTTATTGCTGTCTTTCCATCGTTCTATATTCATAGTGTATCGTCTTCTGGTAGCCTTTTTTTATTGAAGTCAAATAAAAAGCACTCTTTTGATCAGTAGGCTAGTAAATAGTTAACTTTACATACTACTTTCTAGACTTTGACTGTATGCTCAGCTCTGGACATCTGCTAACCAAAGAGACCAAATTTGTGTATAGTGCATTTACCGTGTGTTCCTGTCACTTTCCAACATTCCCTGTCTCTCTCTCTTGTCCATAATCGACGTTGGAAGTAATTAAAAGTAAATTGGTGTCTTCGAAACATCAGCCCTGTCATGTAACGACTATAATTGACTTATAATTTAATCACCAGTTGCAACGTCCAACATTGCGTACTAGTCCGTGGCCTGTAACAAGCTCGGACAGTAATATAGGAATCGTTCATTTGCCCTCAGCCATGGTATTAGAGACTTGTTCAATAAATCCACCCTGGAGTTAAAAATTATAGCATTTCCCCCCATTTTCTTTGTTTGCAACTGGTGCTGTCCCATAATTTGCTTAATTGCAATTGACTATACTGTACAAGTTTAGCTGACCATGTTGGAAAGCCTAATCATCTTTGGGCGACAACCCATGAGTGCTTTATCTTTCCTCTCTACAGAATACACCTATTTTTCTTGAATCAATTCCTTTTCTAATCACTCTTTGTCTGACGTCTCTTCATCCTAATTTGTCCTATTAAGACAAGCTGTTCTCATTCTGTTAACCAAACCTTAAAAGAAAAACAAGAAGTGAGGGAGCCTCATGACTGTCAGTGGAAAGAAGGGTCAGGTCTGCAAATTTTTTTTCCTCTGGACTCTTTTGTTCTTGGAGGCTTAAAGCAGCTATCCACCGACATCATTTGTTGGACATCCTTGAAGCTACCAGCCTGCCTCCATGGTACTAGCTGCAATGCTGACAGTTCACCACCCTCAGCAGCTTCTTAGGGTGGCTCACACATATGACCAATCCCTCCCTTGCCCCCCCCCCAGTGTACGGCGCTCAGAGTGACACAGGCCCCCCCTCCCCCCAGGACTGCAGTCAGAGCATTCTGCAAGAGCCGCTCTGAATGCAGCCGCGGGGGGAAGGGGTGGCCTGTGTGTGCCGTCCGGGTGGGGCATGGTTGCGTTGTGAGAACCACTCTGAGCGCCATCCTGAAGGAGAGGGGGGGTCTGTGAGAGTCGCTCTGAGCACCAACTGGGGAAGCAGAAGAACAGGGACTTATATAAATGATGACAGTCTCTGTAGAGCACTGTGAAATATGTTGCCACTCTATAAACAACAACAAATATATATTAAAAAATCATACAGTCATAAAAAGTTAAAAAGACTAGCCAACAACAATCTGATATACACCAGGTTTACCATGTACAACAAATCACCATAAGGAAAAGTGTTCTTTGTCTGTATAGTGTTATGGACTTTTTGTTAAATATTTTAGGTCACCTTTCAATTTCTTCCTGTGCCTTTAAGAATTCGCCTTATTCCATATACAAACAATTCCCCTAAAAAAAAGTATGCTTACCTCCTGGCAACTTATGGGCATGACTTGAAATGAATAGGGTATTGTCACTGTCAGTGAAAGGGTAATAGTACCTTTACTATCTCCACTAAATACCAATGTGTTGTGATAATATTGATTTCTATAAGAGTTTGGATATGCATTAACCTTGAGGACAAAACCATCGCTCTGTAATAATTGGAAAAATAAACTTCGTCTAACCTCACTCTCTTAGTAATGAGATTTTTTGTTTCTGTACACCTGTCATTATTTAATAAATTGTATTTCACAGGAAAATGTAATGTTGTTTACCGAAAAAACAACTTTCTTTCTTTAAGGTGTGCAATCAGGAGTCAGGAAGGTTTGCATAACCTTTAGTATGCTGCGCTGGAAGTGTGGAATTATAAAAGAAAATGTATCGTGAGAAAATGGCATTTTATTCATAACTACTTTTTTACTAAAAGAATGGTATTAATAATGTTTATGTTACTATTTAGATAACTAAATACCTAAATAGAGGAGGCTGGCCTTTTCCCTCCAAGAACAATATGATTGAGCAGTGAAAATCTATCCAGATTATGGGTACATGCACAAGGAGTAATTTTGTTGAAAACTCTGTATGGAAACCTGCTGCTCATCCCTGCGCGCTCCCGCGTCCCTCTCCGTTGGCTCCATTATCTGCTTGGGCATATTCCGTCATATGCCCAAAGAATTGACATGACAATTCTTTGGGCAGACAGCGGAATCCGCCCAAAAATATAATGGAGCCTTTGGAGCCGGCGAAGAGGAAAGCCGGAGCGCGCAGGAGTATTCGGCAACAATTACTCCGTATGCATATACCCTATGTTGGTGGGGTTTCTGGCGGACTTCATACACCTTATACTGTTGGCCGAGCCATGGGTAGAGTGGTGGAGAGGTATGAGATTTAGGGTGGAGAGCTTTGTGCTGCATTTAGAATAGGAAAGGAGAGTTAAGAGAAGTGAAAGCCGATTAGTAAAGAATTACAGTAGTCAAGGCAAGAACGAACCAGAGCTTCCAGAAATCAAAACAAATCCAGCAGAAATGACCCTATTCTGATGCATGTAATGGATTGTTCAGGTGCAGACATCTGTTGCATGTTATCATATCCTTAGGATATGTTCACACTGAGGAATAGGCGAGGAATTTTAAGTGCAATCTACACTTAATTTTGTGCGTATTCTGCTTGAAATTCCACCTGTAAAATATGTACAGAGCAATGTCCCATTGTGTTCAATGGGATTTCTGCTCTGTCATTCACACAACAGAGTTTACGTGCAGAATGTTCCACTGCGGATCTGCTTTCCGCCTAAAGAATTAACATGTCAATTCTTAAGGTGGATTCCGCTACAGAAGTCCCATAGAAGTCATTGGGGCTTTGAATTTCTGCTTTCCGCTCACATAATGCTTAAATTCCGTGCCTATTCCGCGAGAGAGAGAGAGGTGCCCCAAAGGTGCCCCTAAAAAAACAAACATCATACTTACCTAATCGGTGCTGTGTGGCTGCAGGCAGCAGCTCTCCTCCTCTTCTGGCTCCATCTTGCGAACGGGACTTCCGGCAGGCGTGATGACGTCACATCATCACGCCTGCCGGAGAGGTCACGTCCCAGCATCCCATAGGCTGCTGGTATGAAGTGCCGGAAGCCTATGGGAGGGAATGCAGGAGCTGGACGCTGACAGGTCCTGCTCCTGTATTCTGATCGCTTTAATGTTCAGCCCGCTCACTGTGCGGGCGGAACATCAAAGCGATCTGTGCAATCCGAGAAGCTGCGGCCGCTGCGGGATGCTCAAAGACACAAGTGGCAAAAGGGGCCATGCGGGCCCCCCTAGCGTAGGGGCCCGGTCGCCATGGCCACTGCTGCGACCCCTATAGCTATGCCACTGTGCCGGTCTATTACCAAGGGCCCAGGCTAAAACAGTCGAGGTGGCCCGGGCCGCCCCCAGTGGGAGGAAACCCCGGACCCTCTCTGACATGGCCCCATAAAAAATAACCATGGCACCAACTTCCCCTGACCGGTGCCATCCTATGAAATTCACCTTAGTTATTACATGCTGAATATATACATTCAGTATATGGCCCTGGATCCAGTCTTGGCACCTCAATATGCAGATACTTAATATGACTGAAGGATTGGATTGCTTTACTTATAGTAGAATTCTTTTGTCATGTTGTTATGACACTTGATATAATGCAGTTTATCTGACAAAACCAATAACGCCAAATTTTAAAATGAATCATGTTCCATTTTGACCCTGTAATAGAATCATATTACAAGTAACAGTTTGATTGGTTTCATGTCCTTAGTACAGATTAATCCTAAAATGTTATGACTGCTGTTACTGTGAATTATAAAACCACGGAACTGCCAAAAGATTTATTACAGTGAAATAATACAATTTGTTGTCTATAATTAGGTCATGACATAACATCCCAAATACACAAAACCAGAGCTGTGTTCTGTACAATGGCTCTTATCATCCCGATGCAAAGCTCAGTGCGCTGCCAAATTCTTCATGTCTCCGCTTCTGTACAACGGGTTTTCTGGTGGGAGAGTTTTGGTGGGAAAGCAAACGATCCATCACCAACATTCCTACAATACCTTATTGGTTTCTCTCAAACTCCCTTTTAAAACCAAAATCTTCTCAGCAACTAAAAGACAGATTTACATTTTTTGCTTAGATTTTTAATTTTTTTTTTTTGCGAACCGGGAATCAAGTCGCAACGAGTATAGATGCCAATATACTGTAGCTTCATTAGCCATCATATATGCTTAGTTACACAGTGATAATATAACTATTCTTGTATCACTGCAGAAGTAGGCAAAATTCCATTAGAGTGTGTGTGTGTGTGTGTGTGTGTGTGTGTGTGTGTGTGTGTGTGTGTGTGTGTGTGTAGTATATGACATCACTATGTGATAGGTGGGGTCAGACCAATAGGACCCCCTCCCCCCCCCCAAGATAGAGAACATAATAAAGAGTACATACAAAATGGCATTGAATAAAAAGCATAACCTTTGTCTTTTAGCAGTTTAACAATAGCTTATTTCCCTTTCCCCAGTGAGTAGACATGCATGTTTGGCCAAACTGAGCATTCGTGTGCATGATGATGAGTTGCCTTCGGTTATCTTATACAGGAAAATGATAAAGACCTGAAATCACCCGTCCTCGTGCCACCGATGCGCTGCTCCCAGTCCCATGCACGCCTCCTTCCACCCATGATTGATGTACACAACTTGGCTTCCACCCATATATGTCAATCGCTTGGAGTACGGCTGGGTGGTGGAGGGAGGAGGAATGCATGCTGCAGCTCAGCACCACCAGTTTTGCTCTTTAGCTGCTAACAGAAAGGCTCTTTCATAACGTGACAGACTAGGATCAACAGGTATTGTTCATTATACCTGGTATAGAACTGACAGATTCCCTTGACAGGTTATTGGTCTTTGTGTTTCCTGGCACAGCTGGGATGTAAATATGGGCAGCACATCATCAGTGCGGCCACAAAACCAGATTAACAGATTTAAAAAGTATGTACATGTTTTGTGTTTTAGCCATATGAACCTCATACAAAGGTCACCCAGACGGCCTAAAAATCCTTTTTAAAACTGCTGACCCATTTCATAGAGTTAACTCAAAAATACATTTTAGATAAGGTTTAGGAACACGTTGCAAAACAACATGGAAAAGTAAGTTTGGATCCAGAGGGTCCTTTTTTTTCTAATAAAGTCAGTGAACTGTTCCTTTATTAACAACTTCAAACACAGATGTCTGGCAATGAACCAAAAACATTTAAAGGTGAGACAAAGTTTAGTTGAATTCCATACTGAATAGCAAAAATCCATTGTTCTGTAAATAATTTAGTGTGAATATATTCTTATATATACTGATATTCCCATAATCTACTGTACAAGAAAGGAAATGGGAAAAGTCTACTAAAGGCTGATTAAAGATGAGAAACCTTAAAGTTTGAGAAACCTTTCTCAGACATCACACCATGAAGCGCTGTTCATATTTGTATAGCCGAAAGTTTGGCCTTTTGTTGAAATTGCCCAATATATGAGCTCTGGTTGGTTGTTGTATTACAATTCAACTCCATTAACCTTAATGGGACTGAGCTGCAAAACCACACTCAAACTGAAGAACATAGATGTGCTGTTTTTAAAAGATGGTGGTCATGTTTGTCTAAGCCTAGATAATCCCTTTACAGAAGTACTGCGGTGCCGCCCCCCCCCGCCCCCCCCAAAAAAACAAAAAAAAACACAGACACACAAGATATATACTTACCATCCCTCCTGTGACGATCGCAGTTCGAACTTCCCGCCGGCCGATTCCCCGCCATCTTCGTCCGCTGCCCTCGCTTCTGGGTCTAGGTGCACTGAATGGGAGAGAAAAGGCTGCTGGTGCGCAAGTGCACCGGCAGCCTTTTCATTGGCTGGAGTGCATCACATGGCTTCCAGCAAGCTCAGCCAATCAGGGCTGAGCAAGCTGGAAGCCATGTGATTCGCATGGGTATCCATAATGAACACACATTGTGTAGTCTGTAATGACCCACGTTAAGATGCGTTTAGTAGTCCTCTGATGGCGAGACAGGAGAGGGGACGAATGGTCTAAAACACACAGGTCGGATGTTACACATGAAGATTTAAAATAGAAAGAGAGAAAAACAATAATTACTGACAAATACAAAAAATACATAAATTAAAAACGAGACACACTGATAGGCATAGCGGTCAGAGAAAAGGTGCGTAACTCAAGAGTTTCGTTCACTCCATTGGGGGATAAAGTCCTGAGTTTCCATATCCACCGGCTCACAGTGGGCAAGACTTTTCGCATTGTTTCCACCTCTCAGTCCCACGTGTATTTTGTCTATGCCCTTCACTTTAAATCCCGTGGGATCACAACTGTTGAATCTCCGAAAGTGTTTTGCTACCAGTTTAAGGCCATCTGGGTTTTCAGCATCAGATGCTTGTAGAATATCACTCACATGCTCTGACTCTTATTTTTAGTTCCCTGGTTGTGAACCCCATGTAAATTTTGCCACAAGGACATGTGGGATGATACACAACCATTTTTGTGGAGCAAGTTATATGCTGCGTAATTTTGTAGTTACGCTCACCAAAACTGTCGGAACACTCCACGGCTCTTTCCATGTTTGGACAGGCAATACAGTCTCCACAATGGTAAAACACAGATTTTTGGGCCCTTTGACCCCAAAGCCTTACCTGCTAGTTTGGCTTGATGTTCACTCTTGACCAGGAGGTCCCGAAGACTCTTGGCTCTGCATGCAGTAATTTCTGGTTGTGGTGGCAGGTAGGTACGAAGTATTGGGTCTGCAAGCCAAACGGGCCAATGTTTAGCTAGACGTTGTCTCATCTGTTCCGAATGACAATGGTAATTAGTAAAAAACCTCACCAAGTTGTCAGATGATCTGTTTCTGGCGGGTGATAGAAGTTCATGTCTGGGAGTGTTTTTGGCACATAAGTATGCACATTTAAGGGACCTATGACTGTATCCACGATTTAAGAATAGCTCTTTCATTTCCTTCGCCTCTGTGGAGGAGCAGATTCGTTTGATGCAAAGATATTGACCAACTGGGATGGCTTTAATCGTAGAAGGCGGATGAGGCATGTAGATACGAGTTTGCTGCAGTTTTCTTCTAGAAGACATCAGTTTGTATGTACCCATCGGAACCCCTACAGAGGGCAATATCCAAATAACTTCCCGGGAGGGGCGGGTGAATAACGTTGTAATGTGTGTTAATTAAACAGAAAAAGTAAATGGCTGAACTACCCGTTTAAGCTTTACAAGAATAAAGTAAAGAAATATAGGGAGACCTGTATACTCTGTCTTTTAGCTTATGCTTGGATTTTTCTACTTTGTGTCTTGATAAAATTTCTCCAAGAAATGTGTTGCAAGCTTTGCAGCTGCTTTGAAACACTCTACCCAAAATTGATAACATAGTGGTGTGAAGAATAGGACTTGAAGTTATCTGAAAACACAGGTGTTGTTTTGGCATCATAGTTATTGTAACTCTGCCTACTTTCATCACCGAGTGTAACGAAGACTCAGCTGTGCTCCAAAACACATGACATATGACTAACCTGTTGACCCGGATGTCCAAGCTCAAGGTCCTATACTATTGTGTTTGTGCCATTTGAATTCTATGTCAGCTGGAAGTATAATGAAACATGGGTTATATTGTTCTAAGAAGAACATTTGATATAACACCTGGAGTACAGTGATCTTTGATGGTCTTTTTTCTGAAGAATTTTGGCCATGTACACTGGATAGGTGTGATTGGTGAATCACTAACTGATAAGTCCTCAAATGATGCCATGAATGCTGGCACTCATATCCTGCAGAAGAATTGTCATTTAGAATTAATCACTGTATTGAACTTCATCAAGTTTGTAGAACATGGCAGCTGAAGGATTTAAGGGCCTATTACACCAAGCGATCATTGGCCGTATTTGGTCGATTATTTGCCGTTATGGGCGATAATCGCTTGGTGTAATAGCTAGTGTTAAAAAGGCAATGAACCATTGCTTATCCTAGTCTTTCAATATGTTGAAAAAAATTACAACAACAACAATAGTCTGCTGACCGTCTCCTCGTGCACGAGGAGCGCTAGCAGCAGACCACCGCTATCTTCTAGTGGCTCTCCACTCTTACCCATTCGCTGGCAGTGAGTGGGGAACGAGGAGCAAGCGAGCACTAATCTGGCAGGTTGGTTCTCGCCCAAATTCCAAATTGGTGGAATATCTCCATATATGACATGCACATTGGATGAATAATGTGATGTTGTTCTCCTAAATGTTGTATACAATGGTAAAACCAGAGATTACAACCCAAAATTGCACTGAAAGTGGTCTTCTATGGGGGTGGTCTCCTCAAAGAAAATTGTCACCATGCAGAACAAAAGGTGGACCCAAAATCTATCTGGTCTTCTCAAAGAGGTGGTCTTTTGGAGGGGTATTACAGTATAAGCATTGTAGGCTGTATGACTATGTTCATCCAGCTACTGAAATATCAGCAGAACTGTACAGAACAGTGAAATGTAACATGGCAACCTATGTACCATCATGATTCTTGTACAGTATGATCCTCTTTAGGTCTGTGGATTCTGGTCAAAGAAGGGATCCACTTTTCTTCACAAACAGTCCCTATGCTTCAACAATAATTTTCGCTCCATCCTCAATCAGACTTCAAAGAGGAAACAATAGCTAAAATGACTCCCCTAGCAAGCTCCTGGGTAGATGCTGTTTCTAAACTGGATTACAATAGAATCTTCAAGCCTCCGTGGCCTCTGATGAGCTTAGCTCAGAGCATGACAAGATAAATTTAGCAAACAATCAAACCAGATGTCTCCCGGAGGGCAGATACTGACAGATAGATAGTCATATATCCCCCGTTTTCATATATTTCTCCAAATTCTTGCTTTCTTCTATATAGTTTTTCTTTCTAGTGGAAAGATAACCTCCAGACATTTGCTTCCTGCTGAACACCAGCAGGTCTACAGATTTGTTACAGCTTCTGAGAAGTTCTTGAGTATTTGCCACAGCCTCAAGCTGTCACTGTGTCTGTTTTGCGATTTCGAAGGAGATCTCCTGAAAGAAGGAAGCTGCAATATCCTCAGTGATTCACTCATCCACCACAGTGACAAGTTTTTTTTTTCTTTTTTTTTTTTTGGGGGGGGGGGGGGGGGGCACAGATATAATCCTTGCAAATAACTGGAGAAACCGCCATGGTTGCTAGGTCAAGCTTACAGAAAGGACACACAAACTTTGGTTTAAGACATTAGAACAAACATGGCATTTTGACGCTCACAGCAGTGGCATACTGATGTGTTTTTACGTCCCTAGAGAATATGCATCAAGGTGAAATAAAATGTCTTAATTTTCACTTGGGTATGTGTCTTAAATAGGATGTACCATCACGGGGAAGCCGGTGCTGCGGTCCGTTTTTCGGACTGCGGCCCGGTTCCTGTGCACGGCGCCGTTCTATGCAGGCTCCCTTAGAATGAATGAAGCCGCGTCATACAAGGGAGGGAATTCCCTCCCACTGGGGGGTGGGCCGGCCTACCTCCAGTGCTTGAGCACCATCTGGTTCCGGTGCATAGAACGGCGCCGTGCACGGGAAACGGCTTCCCCGTGACAGTGCCGTTCGATCCATGGATTTAGCTTAAAGAGATTGTACCTGGTGGTACATCCTCTTTAACAAGTGGAGGAGCTATTTATTAGCTGAGTAGTTTCTTTACAGATCAGAAAACAGGTGACCACAGATTCAGAGAAAGCATAATTCTTGTTGCTACCCTTTACCTTCTTGAAATAGTCTGTATTGTCTTGAATGTTTATATCACTTCTTGACCTTTTCCAAAAGACCCAATAATCAGCCAGTTAACAAACAACCACTCTTGACTGATCGCTGGGATTTTACAGCCCAAATTAATATTGGAGCAGAGTTCAAAGCCTGCAGCCTGTTGAGCTGAATACAGATAGGAACTAAGCGCTAGGCTTCGTTCCTATTGTAAATTTGCTCTTCTCTACTTAAGAGTGATACGAAGATGATGCACAATGGATTCAGTGATCTTTGAGCCCTTCCCATGCTATCATTGAGCCACGCCAAAGGCCTCCTAAATGAGTGCCAATCTGCGACATCTAAAAGAAAAAACAAGGGACAACGCTCCATGGGCTGGATCAGCTGGACTAAAAGGGGTGAAGGGATAGAATATGGTAACTCTCACCTGATAGAGTTGTGCTGAACAGGAGGCACAACTCTCGGAATAGCATGAAAAGTATAAACCTGCGAACCACAGCCACTCCCGAACTCCACCAAGGGAATAATGAGGAAAACACCACCAAACTCCAACAACAGCTAAGTGTCAGATGGGCAGACCAATTTTGAAAGCCGATGTAGCAGATTGAAAAAAACACCACCAAACTCCAACAACAGGGATCCAGTGGCCAATGTCAGAGGGTTAACCAATGGTTAGTGTCACCCAACAGTCTGTACTTGTTGGATTTGTTATGTTTTTATTCCGATTTAAAAACACAAACAAAAACAGACAGTGTTTACACAGCCTAATAGTCTGAAACCAGCTGAAGAGGAGTAGTTTTCTCAGTATAAAGTTATTACAGGTCTTATGTCATTGCTGACACCGAGAGAGTTTTCGGCACATGCCTTAAGGAAAAAAAATATATATACTTTTTGCTTTTAGCACAATTGTTAAATAAAAAAAATAAAAAAATCAATTTTTAGTCAGAGGGACCTGTCTCTTCCTGGTGGTTCTATCATTCTTCTGCTCTTCCAAAACAACACAGGAACCTAAGAATATCATATCAAGCCCATTGCTTTGAGGAAAGTGACAGCTTTTTGTTTTCAAGTCTTTGAACACTTCTAAAGATTTTTGAAGCAGCAGACATAAAAGACACAGCATTAGATGTATGGAATAGTTTATGCATTTTCTTCTTCCTTGCTACTATTATATGCTTTATTTTATTTTATTTTTTTGAAAGCCCAGAGTTTTCGGTGACTTGTTGGCACTCTGGTGTGAACAATCAGGTAGTGTGACTAACTGTGCCTTTATGCCAGGCTTTAAAATATTTCAGAAGACGCCACTGATGAGTCAGTGCGAACACGACAGGTTCTCGTTTTTCAGACATTTCAGTCAAGTTTTGTAGTTCAGCTCATTAGCTTCCAGCTTTTACTGAGTAATTGGCTCAGCCGCATAAGGATGTTATGTAGCTACAGAGGTCTCGGCTTTTCCTGGGGGCCCTGATTTCTCAGCCTTAGTCTCAAGCATGGCGCTCTGATTGCTTGCCGCACAAAAGGTTACAAGACTGTTTTGTTTTGGCCTGTAAAATTTTACTATAAAGTGACATTGTTTGCCTGTGCACTATGTCCCTTAGTTGTTCCATTGCTGTACAAATGAGCATTGTATCTAAAACATGGTATAAAATAATAAAAAAAAAAGTTCTGCAGGCAAAGACTGACCACTTGGCATTTTGGCAGTGCCCAGACTTATCAGTTTTCTATTTTGCTATTTTTCTAGACAAATTAAGCTAAAAAGCACCGTCATTTAAGTTTCTGGATGAGTTGTAAAGCCAGTAATAAAGTCATGTATTTCTGTAGGCCAGATATTATGGACATCGCAGCATTCATGGAAGCTATAAAATGATAATAGTGAATTGTATACTGACGGTCTATAAATTCTGGTTGCAACCCTGTGCCCCCAGTCATGTGCAAAACAAAAATGAAATTCATGATAAGTAGGCAATAAATTGAAAATGTATTCCCATCTGAACATTTATGGCATGACCACAGGATATGCTATAAATGTCCAATAGATGTGGATACCACCTCTGGGACCTACAGCCTCTCCCTCCAAAGTCTTGGTTGTGAAGCAGAAAACAACTGAGTGATATCTCCAGTTGATATTAGCTCATATTACTCTGACATTAAAGGGGTAGTCCAGGAAAAAATAAATAAATACAAAAATTTCAGGGCTGGTTATACATATCGGCCCCAGTTCTCCACAGCCACCACTTCTTCCCTACTGATTTCTTCCATCAGCCAGTTCCTGTAGCAGCACGTCGATATAGGACCTGTTACTCAGCCAATCAGTGGCTTAAATGGTGTCACACTTTACTGATTGGCTGAGTAGGAAGTTCCTATGGTGCCATGATAAAAGAGGAATTGGGAGGTAAAGGAGACCTGCAGGGGACTGGATCAGACACTATGGGGGACATTTATGAAAGGTCCGCCCTAGGCGTACGCCAGGGAGAAGGAGCAGATTTGCCCCTTCTCCCTGGCGTACGCCTGCCATATGCCCTGCTCACCCGATGGGTGAGCTGGGGGAGGGGCGTGACAAGGCGGAAAGGAAGCGTGGCCTCCTCTGGTGCTTCATTTATCATGATTTACGCCTGCTCGCAGGCGTAAATTATGATCCAAATCTACACCTGCTGTTGTAAAACTACATTTCCCATCATGTCTGGACAGCCAAAGCTTTATCTTTCCAGGCATGATGGGAGTTGTAGTTTCGCAACAGCTGGAGGGCCGCAGTTTGGAGACTCATGACCTATAGCCTTGCTAACATGTATTATAATGGGGACCATATACAATATTGCTTATTTGTCGAGACTAATCTCAGTCTATTCTAGAGGTACATGGACCAACAAAACACAGTAATCACTAAACTAAAGAAGATCAGTGAAAAAATTCCCATGAAGTACTCAATCAAGAGTCTCCACTGATGCCCCCAAAAATTAAAATATGCAAAACAGGAGTCCATGGAGCCTCGGTTGCGAGTCTCAAAATATGGGAATAGCCAGATATGCCTAGCCTATTGCCACGGGGTGCCTCCATGATGTGGAGAGCACCACACCACCCTGATAGGTAGCTCCTTAAGTCCCACTGAGGACTATTCAAGAGGTACATGACTTAAATTAAACATGGTGAGTTATATGATTTTTCTCATTTCAAATGACACCAACTTGGTTCAGCCATAAGATGTTTGAACTGGTTTCACCCATCTGGATAGACACATTCCACATTTCCACATTTCAAAGATGCTTGTTGCTGTTCTGAATGTTTATCGTAGTAAGAATAACATATTTGGGGCATTTTCTTTTCCAAAATACAAATGAATACTGAAGATAAACTGAAATGATAATTATATTTTCCTATAAATACTTACAAATACAGTGTAGGTGTACAACACCAGGATATTCAACAGGGTGTCCGTGGATACATTTAGTTAAAGAGGTTGTTCAGAGGGATAATTTCTTAATTTATCCTCGTCACCTATTATTCTTTGCTGCTTTTCTGTTGCTCTGCACTGATTTCTACTTCCTGGCCCCATCAGGAAATCAGTCAATCATTGGCTCAGGTGGCTATTTCTTTTGTCAAAATAGTACCAGAAAAATTAGATAAGAGCAGACCCTGGGACAACAACAGCGGTGGTAATAGATGAGTATAGCCCCCACCCTTTTAACCAAAAGTACACTGTAAATGCTAACAAAAAATCCTATAGAGGTCTATAAATTATGACATTGTTCCATAGCAATATTATTTTTTTTTCATAAACCAAGACATAGTGAGCCTGCGTGAGTCATGCATGTTTTTGTTATATTACTGTCTCTGGGTAGTTATATTGTCTAATGGTCGTTCTAGTATATAAAATAAAGAAACTGGAAATTTTATGAATTCTAATGAGTCATAGTACTAGGAGTTATTCTATATAATAATGGTAATACGTAGGCAATACTGTACACTGGTTTATACTATAGCCCCAGTATGACCTCCTCGTAAAGTGTTCCTATCATCTAAAAAAGACGTGTCAGAAGTTTTTATTGGGCATTCAGACCCCTAGTAATCGCTAGAACAAGTGGGGAGAGGCACTCTTTCGGATACAGTCAGATTGCAATTTGCAGTGAACTTGTGTTAAACATTAGCATTCTGAACTTCCACTTAACCATTCTTTCACTTATAAGTCCACTTTTTAAAAGAATATTCATTATTTTAAAGCACATTCTTACGGTGCTGCAGAAAAGAACGGACGCTGATTTAATTGCAATCAGCGTCCGTTCTTTTCTGCAGCACCGTAAGAATGGGCGTTAAAATAATGAATATGCCTGTTATTTCCGGCCACTGTCCGCCAAACATCGTCCGGAAACAATAGCTGTTAACACAATGTAAAGTGCAGCCATACTTTACATTGGAGCAAATAGTTAATTGATTTACAGGCACACCTAATGCCCGCAAGTCAATTGTAAAAAAATAATGTTCTTGCAGCCAATACAGCAGAAATGACCCGGCGGCCAGCAGTATAACCATGTCCGTTGCATGGCAACGGACAGTGTTAGATGCTGTCTGAACATAGCCTAAGGATGTCTGGTAGACTTCCCTCCCTTTCTTGATGTATCACTAGTATTGCTGCTTAGTCCTATTCACTTGACTTGGACTGAGCTGCAATACTAAGCATAACACATGAACAGTGGTGACCCGGTTTCTAGAAAACATTTTTCTTTTTTAATACTAGACTGTCCCTTTAAGGTGTATGACTGGCCTTAGTTTACTATGTGTATAATAATTATTCTTTGTGGATTTTCAAATTATTTGACTCCCCCAAAAATAATGAACCAACTTTGCTGCCCGCATCCATGTGAAAGGTGTTTTTAGGTGAACCAGGTGCATTTGGGTCCTTGCTGAGATAACAGCAGCCATTAGCACATTACGCTTCAGGCTTTTTTTTCTTAATGAAAAATGGGCTTTAGTTCTGTAACCCTTTAATAATGATATATGACTGTCAACCCATTACACTTGAAAAATACATTATTAATAATATTATGAAGTCCTTTATTTTCTATCAAGGTTACGCGCGAGTCAGGACATTGTGTTCTCTTTAGAAATCTATTGTTTCCATATCAATGGTTAGCGGTGACAGTTTATCCGGTGATTTAATGTATTGTTTATGGCTCTTATGAATTTATAATTCTGACAGATATGTACTTTGATCCGTATGTACAGTGAGGCCTTGGATTACAAGTAACTTGGTTTGAGAACACTTTGCAAGACAAGCTAGCAATTAAAAAAAAAGAATTCTTAATACAAGCCCCCTGTTTCCCCATCCTGATACTGTACTGGGTAGCAGGCCTTCCCATTTTAACCCACATCTACCTGATTAACCCTGCTGGTGATCTGACATCTTCCGGTTCTCCTCCAGTGCCCGTCTGCATCACCGCTATTTCCCTCTGACTCCTTAATTAACCCCTTGACGATACTTTCTCCGCACATCTGACACTAATACCAGCAGGTATCAGCACCAGAAGGTTTTAGGCCACCTGGGGAGATGTTTGCAGATGGAGAGTTAACGGTTTAACCCCTTCTTTACTGATACAGTGTTCTTAATTGATACAGAACCCCTTACCTACCTTTTTTTTGGTTGTGGTACGAATCCTCTGCATTTCAATTATTTCTTATGTTTCATGTTGTTTCTGTTCATTGCACAAGAGGAAAGTGATATTAAATTTACAGTAGTTCAGTTAGGCAAAGAGAAATAATTTCCTAGTTATGGCTAATGTTCATGCAGGGCTTTGTTCTTATTACTCTCTGCTTGAACCTTGCTAGCCTGACATGATCCACATCCCAGCTCTACTGTCAGAGTCAATGGTCAACGTATTGTTCTCTATACTTTTGACATGCCTCATATTAGAAGGAAGGAAAAAACAAGATGTGATCAAAGCCTAAAATGTTTCAATTATGAAATTCTTTCATTTACTTCAAAGTCCATTGAAAAATTCAGTTCTGCAACATCAGTGTTTTCTTTCCCTATTATCGTATCGCCGGCTTTGTGACATGATTATGATCAATGAAGGACAACAAATACTCTGGACGTGTTTAATAAAGTGATATTCTTATCTTGCCATCTCACTATGCCTTGCCATCCCCCTTTGTGCTGATGCCCTCCTTAGTGCCCCCGTACGTTGCTCATGTCCTCCTTTGTGCCTCCACTGTGTTTATGAATGCAGTGAGGAGCAGCACTCTACTAGATGGTGGTGCACATGGCAAAGAGAAATCCCAGAACTCACCAATATCATTCTTGCTATTTTATTAACATAGCAGGTGAACAATGAAAACCAATGCTATAATAGAAATTGTATAACCAATGGTCAAAGGCATTTCTTGCCAAAACGTATTTTTTCACCTGCTATTTGAATCAAACAGCAAGAAAGATATTGGTGAATGCTGGGGTTTCTCCCTACAATTCCATAATTTTTATGTCCCCGTTTGTGTTCACACAGTGTTTTTATTTTGACCTTTTTTTGCCACAAACCATTGTGCCCCTCATACTGCCTATCTCACCCTTTTGTGGCTCTAAAGAAACAGCACTGCTACTCACGCAACCCTATTCCCATGACACGGAATAGTGTCTCTTCTTGTTTGAGCTGTCAGTCACTTGGGGTCCATTATTCTTATCCCTGATGTCTTGTAGACTGCATGCCTAAAGCTTCCTACGAAGAGTAGGATACAGTTGATAGTGGCACTGAGCTAAAAATATGGGGCATGTCTGGGACAGAGTGTAAATCATAAATTTTGGCTATGCCAAACACAGTGGTTACAGATAAGGTATCTCTACATAGCTGGACAGCTACATTGGCTTTTCCATGCACATGAACGTTTTGCTCTCCAGAAATGTAGGTCAATGTAGAAATGAAGGTAAGGCCTTATTACACAAAGCGATAATCTGCCAAATCAGGCCGATTATCGCTTCGTGCAATAGAAGGAACGAGCAGCCGATAAATCGATCGGCTGATTGTTTCTTTAGGTCCAGACCTAAAAGCGTTGGGTGCACTTTGCTACGTGATGCACGGCTGATGATTTTAGCATAAAATAATAAAGTATTTACTTACCTTACTATTTTCCCGGGTGTCCTCGAGCCTTCCACGATGCCCTCGGTTCTTCCCTGGTCACCGCAACTCTGTCTTCAGTTCCCGTCTGTTCCAGTCTCTGCACTGACAGCCAATCACTGGCTGTGGGCCTGTCTCAACCAGTGATTGAGCGGCCTGTCAGTGTAGAGACTGGACCAGTTGGGCACTGAAGACAAGGTTGCGGAGACCAGGGAAGGACTGAGGACACCTGGGAACGTGGTAAGGTTAGTAAATACTTTATTATTTTACACTAAAGGCAAGGACTGCACAGACATCGCTAACAATTTCCATGCAGCCTTTGCTGCCCGATAGTCGGCCCATGTAATTGCCCGGTATAAAAGCACCATTATAGCTGATCGGTGCTTGTTTACACTTTATGATCGTGCTGTCAAATAGGACCCTAAGTTGCTGCCAGACATCTGTGGCCATGTCTTATCTTTCATAAAACAAAAGGATTGGGAAATTAAAATTCGCCATCACCAATCCTTTATCATCCGTTAGAGAGAGTCAAGGGACCACCATACATTTTAGACAATTGGACGCTCCTCCTCAATTTGATGGATTTAGCCGACTTTTAAAATAAGGTGCATGGGCATCTTTATACCTAAACCCTGGTATTAAACAAAAATTGGAAAAGAAAAAACATCTCACCCACACCACTGAGTCCCTTGTGTGTTTTCTTCTGACCTGCCCTTTGCTCTGGCAGTGCACCAACAAATATATCCACATCGGTAGTGGTATAATAATTTATTAACTAAAAAAAGAAGTTTTCATTGATACAAGACTGGGTACTAGAGAAATTCTTCTTCTAGCCCTGGCACTTTCGGAGATTATGACCCCTATGAGGATGTCTTTGCTGTCATTGATTTGTCACCCCTGGGTTTCTGGATAGCTTTAGATTATAGATAGTTGTTTGCTATGTTCACACAACGCAAAAAACGGCCAATTAAAAACAGACTTCATTAATGATCATGATCATTATTGATGTCTTTTGATAAAGACAAATGTTTTTCATGTAAAAAAGACAGTGTGGGGACATAGCCATTTTTTTTACATAAAAAATATATGTGGGTGTTAATAGGAAGATAGTTGTATATTTCCATTTATGCTGCCATATCCTTGTGTATATTCTTCTATATGGTTTTGGTAATGCTGATCGGATAACCTTTTTAAAATGAATGATTCAGTCTGTCTCTGCGAAAAGGTACAGGGCGATACATTTCACAGCGTCACTCTTCAAAAAAAGAAAAAAAAACAACCTTAAAATATTCGCTCTGCCAGCGTGTATTACACCTTAAGGTACAGAAAAGCAGCAGAATAGGAACATATTGATTAGAGTAACTGCTTGCGGCTGCTGACCTGTTGATTTACAGGTGGGTGGGGGGTCTCATGGGCACAAGCCGCCAACAAAGCACAGTGCTTAGAGACACAATCCAATACAATAGTATCAGCACAGGACGTGAGACAAAGTGCTAAAATGGAAATAAATTGTATAAAAATAAGAGAAGTTTTTAATTCTGTTGGATTTATTTCTTTGCATTGTATCTCACATTCTCCCATTATTAGATAAATGTTTGTTCTTTTATAGTTTTTATTTTTTTTTTATTTTTTGGCCAAATGTCCATTCAGATTTTTTTCTCGTTTTGACCTAATATTTAATACTAAAAATGAGTTAACTTGCAGTTCAGCCACGGCCGTTGAATCCCACTGCCTGGAAAAGATGGATGCATCCTAGAAGTCCTATGGTTGCATTAATCTTTTCCAGGCAGCAGAATTCAACTTTACTTGCTGTAAGTTTTCTCATCTCTATTTATAACATCTTAACACTGATGTGTATATATATTGCAACCTCAACCATATTGACGAATGGTTGACTTTGATGTTTCGTAAAACTGCATTAAGCTATCTTCCCACTGTGTAAAAATGATGGCTGTCTTTCCGGACAGTCACCATATTAGTGCCAAATGATGGCTGCAAATAATAATCATGAGTTCTTTTTGTGTCCTTCATTACCAATAGACGGCAGCATTTTTACATAGTGGGGACATATGTTCCCACACAGTATTTTTGATCAGTATTTTGAACCATGTTTTGCAACCAAATCCAGGATTGGATTGAAATTAAGTGGATGGCTGTCAGGCCATGTTCACACAGTGTGAGAACAACGGCCATTGTTTGACATGGCCGTGTCAAGCCACATATTTACCCGCAGTATCGGCCAGATGAACATCATTTGATTTTAAGTTGAATGCAGGCACATTCGGGTGTGTCCACACTGCAATTTACCATTGACCACAGTGTAAAGAACGTCCGGGAGCCGTACTTTACCCTGTGAGCACAGACTATTTCGTACAGCTGCTGTTCATCAAACTATGGCCGTACAAAGTAGACATATCAGTTATTTTGTGCTGACGCAGAAAACTGCCGTAGTTTATACCCTATGGACGTTATTCCATACACTGCTATGCAAATTAAACAGTACTCATAAACAATGGCCGTTGTTTAACAGACAAATACAATGTGTGAACTTGGCCTAAAGAGGTATTCCTGATGTTCTTAGATCTTATTCTGTGGCTAAGCCAGCAATGAATTTTCCCTTTAGTTCTAATGTTTAGCTTGACTTTTTTGGTAGTTTTTGGATCGATAATCACTCCTTTTTAATGTCACTGGCTATATCTTTCTCCCTGGAATCAAATGATTGGTTAAAAAAACAAAGACAGAAATTGCTCTAAAAACAAGCAAACCATAAATTACACCTCCCCCATGTCACCCTGCCTGCTCTAACTACTTCTCATCCAACCCCTGATTGCAGCAATCGATCTTAACAAAACACGTCCAATCTTCTTATATAAAAGTGCATTGCACAGCTTCACTTGTGACTCCGCAGTGACCAGAATTACAGGCCTCGGTCGCTCTATAGCTCTAACCTTACGCGACTCCTAATCTTCAGCCCCCCATCAGGCTGCGTAAACATATTTCGAGCAGGTTAGTAATTATTTTCAGCCGTAACTATGTAACCATCTAAGTGTCTGACGTTCCCTTCTATGTATTGGCCACAGTAATCCTCTGATTGTAATTACACACTGAAACGGCAAAAGGGGGCGGCATTAGCTGTGAAATACGCCGAGAAATTCTTCCTCTTTCCTTCAAGATCAAAAATACCCCGCCGACATAGGTAAGCAAACTCCAGCTCATAAGCTATGGACTACATGTCCTAGCAAACACGGCTCAATCTCCTGCTGGTAGCTCGCTAACAGGTGGCACATCCATTCCCTACAACAGAACAGTGCCAGTCAGCTCTCAATACACTTCAGCTAATGTATTACATTTTAAAGTAATAATATATGATTGCATTTCTGTGTTATGATCCCCTCATGCCTCCGGGTACAGTGATTCATATTGATTCCGCACTGCCAGCAGTAAAAGCCATCAGTGTGGCTATGCAACTTGAGATTGCTCCGCATTTACAAGGAAACTATGTATCAATAATGTATTTCAAGGGGAATGTGGTTATTGTGGCGTTAGATGATTGCTCTATTATACATAAAATATAATTATGTTAAAATGAGCGAGCACCGGAGGATGGCGGCCCCCCTGCTTCTAAACAGAGCCACTTGCGATTCCGCTTAGCCAAGTGTCTTGCTGTTCTCATTTTTCCTCAGCCGCCAGATCAAACAAAATGTAGTGACACGTAAGAAAGTCTCTGCGAGCGCGGACGAGGATGTGTAGCCACCGCACTCATAAATTACCCAGCTCACGGCTCCCCTACTCTGATGTTTTATTGATGAATTAAAATCTGTCTATAGTATTGGCAAATGTCTCTTCTTTTATTTTACTGCTGTGACACTGATTGGTGTTTCTTATGAATCATTTCCGCCATTAAAATGTTTATAGCAGTGTTTTTCTGACAAGTCTTATAGCGGAAGGAGGTTAACCAAAAACATATCATGTGCTAAGTAATATACATGATGGAGTGTAGAAAAGGCGCAGTCTTTAAAATAATAGAAGAAATGCCCCCCCTCCTCTTTTTTTTTTTTAAGAGTCTACTCATTACATTGTTATATTGACGTCCTCCCCTTTCTTTTACAGAGGACTCCAGTAATGATTGAGCTTAGATATTTTAGAGGAAACCCATCACATTGAAAATGCTGGTCATGTTATAGAACAGGAGAAACTAAGCCGATTAATGTATATTTCAATAGGAAAACATTAAAGAGGTATTCCTGGCAGGCCCCCTTTCTACAGAATGACTGGGGAAGAGGTGCGAGAAAAAAACAACAACATACACTTACCTCCCTGTCTGCCGCACATACTCCGACGCTGATATGCTCGGCTTTTTGGTTCAGAGAAGTGATGTAGCAGACCTGCTCAGCCATTCATTGGTGGGACATTGCTATAGCTACTGAATGGCTCAATGGGCTTGCTACATGACGTTTCAGAACCCATAAGAAGCAGCACATTGGGGAATAAAGCAGTGGAGTACAGACTGTAGCCAGGGAGGTAAGTGTTTTTTTTTTTTTTTAACTTCTTCCACAGAGTAGTCCACAGTGTCATCTAAATTTTTGTTTACTCATTAGAGTCAGATGTCAGATACACCAACTTGTTCTTTTATTCCAATCTGTTTATTTTGTGAGTGTAATTTTCTTTTTTTTTTTTTTTTTTTTTACTTTTTGTACATTGTTGAGGTGGCTGCCATCTTGCCTGAGCTGTTTTTAACAGCACTTAGTGACATGCTTTACAGCGAGACTTGTGGACATAGACTACAATAGACACCTTGAGATTAATGTGAAACATTACTGTGACCTTTTGAAGAGGTCATTCCTCAGGAAGCTGCTATTGTCTCCTCTACCTAGTGGTGTCACATGTCGCTGAAATGCTGTAAAGGTCACTTTACAGCAGCCTCCTCTTATCAGAGACACAACAGGAAGTCTCAGCTTAGTTTTAGCTCCAGTGGTGAAAAAAAAACTGCATGATTTCAGGATTATTTTATAATATTGATAAGTATATTTTTTAGAATTTGTGGTGACCTTTTTTATAATTTTTTTAACATAATATTTAAAGGGGTTATCCAGCGCTACAAAAACATGGCCACTTTCCCCCTACTGTTGTCTCCAGTTTGGGTGGGGTCTTGAAACTCCGTTCCATTGAAGTAAATGGAGCTTAATTGCAAACTGCACCTGAACTGGAGACAACAGTAAGGGGAAAAGTGGCCATGTTTGTGTAGCGCTGGATAACCCCTTTAAGCAGAAGTAGAAATTTATTAATTTAAATCCTTAGTTCATTTTGGGCTTAGGAGTCCCTTTCAGTTACTGCTTAGGACTGCCCACTGGATTTCTATAACCAGAATGAGCAGAAGTTTTAAAGGGGTACTCCTGCACTTCTGGGCTACATAGAAGTGGCGGCAGGATCATTCAGCTGGGGAACCAAAGATGTTGCAGGAGAACACTGGGGAGCATGAATAGGTATGAATAGAATGGGTATTATTTTATATGCAGTCCCAGCAGTATTGGAAAACATTTTAATGGCTGGAGTACTCCTTTAAACTAATAGATTACTAGTTGTACTGATTTTTTTTTTTACATAAAAATATAATCTGCTCAGCTCATCTTTCTAGTCATTAGTTAAATATAGTCTGCTAATGACTACCTTTCAGCCTCTTCCCACACATACACATTTATTTAGTGGACCACTAAATGAACGTCAGTGTAATTCAATGGAAAGAAATGGGTATTTTTTTTTTATTTAAGGTATAAATAGACAGCCTGTTGATAAACAGGAAAAAAAGATGCATTGTATTAAATTGTATTATGTTGCCACATAATGGGTGATAACATAGTCTTAAACAATACAATGGCCATCTATACCTGGCTATCTATATTGGCAGGTGGTTATCAGCTTACATTGTACTATAAGTCATTGCATGTTTTCTCAGGACGGGTTAACACCTTACAGTTTCTTAAGTGACCAGAACACATCTAGTGATAATTATTGTGTGTTAATGATTCCAGTTGAAAACCCCTTTAAGTCATTATCACTGGGCAGGATATGCTAAATCAGTCCTGTGTGAACATAAAGCACTATTACACAAAGCGATTATCGACCATTGCAACCGATAATCGCTTTGTGTAACAAAAAGCAACGATCAGCGGACATGCATGATGGCTGATTGTTGGCTTTTAACATGTTGAAAGAAAAACGCCCTTGATAGCAACGATCTGCTGCCATCGCTTCATGAAACAGGAGCCATGGCAGCAGACCGCCGCTATCTCCTATGGGCTCCCCAGATCTAAAGATCATCCGGGGAGCCCCATCGCACTTACCTGTATGCTTTTGCCGTGTGTAATAGCACTGGCAGAGAGTGGGGAACAAGGAGCAAGTGATCGCTGACCTGACAGGTTGGCGCTCGCTTGCACCCGGAGAGTCTTTGAGTCAACTCCTAAAAAAAACTGAACCAAGCTTCCCTATGTGAACATGGCTATCGTGAGTGAGACTGGTCTTCCAATGACAAGCAGAAATCAGTGTAATAATAAAGATTATTTTGCAGCCTATTAAAAATAAATCACTTTAATACCAAACCGATAGCAAACTATGAAAAAATAGCTACATAGAACACAAGTTGTGAGAAAAAGAGATTAACTGGACTGTCAGCTGTCATAAACTGGCCGTATAATATGATTCCAGAGTGCAGTATGCATGTTCCATCATGGTCAATGCTATCAAGGTAAGATCTTGTACAGAGGAGCATCATTTAATTTGTCCCTCTTCTCTCCTGTTTTTGACACATGAATGGAGGTGAGATGGATGTTCCACATAGAACGCATTGATCTCATGGGAGAGATGACAGCGAAGTGCTTCATGCAAACGGTTGAGTCAGGGACGAGGAAAGAAATAGATTATTTTCTACTTCATCTGTCCTTACACTTGAGTCTTTCTTCTTCTATCTATCCATAAACATCACATTACGAGTGCCCTTCCATTCAGTAATAGGAAAAAGCATTGGATAAGGGACTGCTGAACCATATAGAAAATGGTGTGTTACCCACAACTACAGTATCTATCCCTCAGAACAGACAAAACTTTTCTCACCTTTATTTATATTTGATACAGTTGCCCCAAAATTGCTAATTTCTATAAATTAAAAAATACATGTTTTGTTAAAAAAGCCAGCATAGGATTAAAGGAGGAGACTTGAGAAAAACACAATGAAGACAACATTATTTCAGAAGCCAAAATCACTAGTTATGGTCCATGATCACAAACTCATAATGGGACATAATCAGGCTTATATATTGCCCAGGACATGATACATATTAAGCAACTGAAATCCTATATTGGTACTTTTTGACAGAACCAAAAATTAAATTGGTGGCCACCTGAGGGTATGTGCACACTACAGAAATGCGACGTACAATTGGTTGCGGATTCTGCAGCTCGCACCCGCTTGCGGTCTGTGGCAGGGGCGCGCATCTCTGCCCATGACACAGGCAGATTCCGTCGTCCATCCAAAGAATGAACAAAGTATGCCATATATGCTGATTCTTCTGTGGGAGGACCGCCTGGAAAACTGGGATATAGCCATAGGCTGTATCCCAGTTTTACAGGCGGTCCTCCCGCTGTATCCACCCGCTCCACAGAACAGGCAGACAGCGGGAATCTGATGCCGAGCGTTCGGGTTCATGCGAACCCGAACTTCGGAGGGTTCAGACCATCCCTACTTGAAACCCATGCCAAATGGGAGTATCTGTGCCCTAACTTTGCACCACCCCTCCTTCCCTCCTCCCCACCATCTTGAGCATTAGGAATGCTCCAGGCAGATTGCCTCCTATTCCCCACCTGTGGCAGCCCGGAACATGGGCTGGATCGTTAAGACACCTGGTGCAATGTTCAGCATAAAGAAAATGTTTCAGTGGCATTCCGAATGATGAAGGGGGTGGTGAAAAGTTAGGGCACAGATACTTCCGTTTGGCTCGGCCTTTAAGTTTAAAAGTACTTTTTTAAGGACAATAACTGCATCACCTGCCAAACGGACCCCAGGACAGATCTTGGATTAAAAGCAGCTATCTGAAGGTACAAGTGGTTTGGGGAGGTCAAATTGTGGGTACGGAGTCGCTTTAAGAGCCTCAAAAGAGTAATGGTGACCACCCCTTGACAGTCTGTGGACATAGTTGTAGTTAGGATTGTACTACAATGGGAAGGAATAGGAAGCTCTTCCAATTGAGAATTAAGCGTTTTTTAATGACTAACGATAAACAATCGTTCAGGTTATCGTTAACCTGAAATCGTTCACCATATTACACAGAACGATAGTTGTTAGTTACGATTGTTACAATGATAGTTAATACGATCGTTTACTCCATCTGATCCTGGCTAAAGAAGGAACGATGTGCAATTACACTGAACGATTAGTGGACAAATATGGAATTACATGAACGATTAACGATGATTTTAGGGTCAGATCTAAATCAATGATCAATGACACATGAACTATTTTTCAAATGTTGCCTGCAATTACACAGGACGATTATCTTTTAACTTCAAACGATATAACAATTTTCTGCACGATAATTGTCCTGTGTAATAGGGCCCTAAGCCTTCATTAAGCACAGATTACTAAAGGGCTACGTTCACACAAAGTATTTCGCTCAGTATTTTTATTTTTTTAAACCAAAACCAGAAACAGGTTGAAAATCCATTATACTATAGATAGAGATGAGCAAACCTCGAGCATGCTCGAGTCCATCCGAACCCGATCGTTCGGTATTTGATTAGCTGGGGCTGCTGAACTTGGATAAAGCTCTAAGATTGTCTGGAAAACATGGATACAGCCAATGACTATATCCATGTTTTCCACATAGTCTTAGGGCTTTATCCAACTTCAGCAGCCACCGCTAATCAAATGCCGAATGATCGGGTTCGGATGGACTTGAGCATACTCGAGGTTCACTCATCTCTAATTATAGATGATCTCTGTTGGTTTCACTTTCACTCTTGGCTACAAATACTGATCCAAATTTATGTTATATGGTTAAATTGTATAAATGTAGGAAAACATCTACATGTAATGCTTTATCTTTTACTTTGTGACTACACGCTAAGCATCCTGGTACATAGTAATACATCAAAAACCCAACGTACTGTATGTCCGAACTCATCAGTATTACATCATTCCAGAACGTGAATTTGCTGACACCTTTGTTCTTGCTTGGACTAACAATGCTGTGAGAAGAAAAGTACTTAGTCTTAAAAAGAGCCATGCACTAAATTACTATGCATTACTGGCATTTTGATGATGTGCAGACACTGGATGTACCGAATCTGAAGTCAGGTCACGATTTGTGACTACTTTTGTAGATTGTTGCTGGCGTTAAACTACTTGTTATGATTGCTCACCTCTTGTTGACATTCAGTGCTGTCAATCATTTCACTTTCCTGACACATGTGGCACTCCTCTCCTGGATTAAATCCTAAAACTCTTATAGGTTTTAGTGCCTGCGAATAAACTTTACAAAAGAAGGCTTCCAGGTGATTCATATTATGGTTTGGAAGAAGGTTACTTTGCCTTTGCCATTGTAAGGAGAAAATTAGTCTATGCATATCCGTGAATCAGCAAGAGATTACTGATCCCTAATGTGGGTGCTCTAGAGAGACCTCATAGACTCAAGCCGATATTGTCAGTACTACAGTTGTAAGGTAGAGGCAGGCAGAGACTGCCATGGAATATCGCAGAATTTTCGCAGTGTGAACAGGCCCTAACCATTCTTTCACTCTTCATTTAGGCCTTGTTCAGATTGTGCAGCAGCTGAAATCCTGAAGGACTGAAAACTATAAAGGAGAAACAAAAAAAAAAAAATTAAAAACATCAAACTGTGCTGCGTGAAGTTGGCTTTATGGTGTTATTGACATGTTGATTTGGCATGTACCACCTACCTAACCATTGTTCAGACCAAGTCCACCCCTTCATGGCAGCAGACCTTTAATAGTGTAGTGTCTTCTTCCAGCGGGATAATGTGACCTGCCACACTGCAATTAAAAAAAAAAAAATGTTTCAAGGAGCCAGGCAAAGAGTTTCTTGGCTTCCAAGTTCTTCAGATCTCAATCTAATCAATCATCTGTGGGATCTGCTGGAAAAACAAGTCTCATCCATAGAGGTTCCACCTTGAGGCTATGTTTCCACATAATATTTTTACTCAGGATTTTGGTCAATATTTTGCAACCAAGATCAGGAGTGGATTGGAAACACAGAAAGGCTATGATGATCACACACCTTTGAAATTGAGTGCATGGTCGCCATATAATGGCAAATAAGGGCCGTTATTTCAAAACAACTGCCATTGTTTGATAATAACAGACGTTATTTGCCATTTAATGACGGCCATCCACCCAATTTCAACAGTATGTGAACATAGCCTTTCTGTTTTCAATCCACTTCTGATCTTGGTTGCAAAAGACTGAGCAAAAATACTGTGTGGGAACATAGCCTGACACTGTGCCAGATACCACATTACATTTTCAGAGATCTTTTCCATACCTAAAAGGGTCAATTGTTTGGGTGGCACAAGGGGGAACCACATATTAGTAGTTAATGCCAAATCAACATGAATGTCAACAAGTACAATAACACCATAAAACCAACTTCACACAGCACAGTTTTTGATGTTTTAAATGTTTTTTGTTTCTCCTTTATAGTTTTTAGTCCTTGGGATTTCAGCTGCTGTACAATAAAATACTGTTGGGGCACAGGGCTAGGAGAGGTAAGTGTATAACAATATTTTCTACATACCAAATCAGCCATTGCCTGCTCATCACAGAGTGATACGCGGGCAGTGGATAATAATTTTTAAAAACTTTTTAGACAATGATCAGCCAACAAGCGAACGGTTGCTTACTCCATGGGGAATGTTGTCTTTATTACACACAACGCTATCTGTTTAATTTGGCCTGATTCTGTGTAATATTCTGGACAGCTTATCCAAAAATCATGTTCAGCCAGCACTTTTTACGGAGAAACCGGAAACCAATAATGAATAATTTAATTATAAGTAATACATGTCCATAACCCAGTATTCGTATATGAACTCATTACTAGCATTTAGTGTGATCTGTAAAATGATAATTACTACTACAATGTCAAGTCCCCTCTTTTTATGGACTATCTAACAATTTACGGACGGTTGGCAACCCTGGTCATTATTACTATGCCAAAACCCTATGTGTTTTTTTTTTTTAACACTTATACAGAATGAAATCAATTTTAATGGGAATTTTTTTTTACATTATTTTCTTTTAAATTAAATTAAATTTTATTTTATTTTTTTCATCCTACCAGGTAAAAACCCAATGCAGTGCAATGATCTTTTATTTAATGCTTTGGTGTACTCAGTGTACCAAAACATTATTGCCTGTCAATAATGAACTGACATGCCATTTATTAGCCCGTGCCTTTGGCATATAGTCTTTGTTAGGCCCCTGGCTGTCATTACAATCCACCGGCTTAGAGACTAATGAGCCCCCTTTTTTTGTTCAACATCTGTAGATCCCATGCATTATTAAAGATTATAGAGCAGGGGTACTCAACAACTTTTAGTGAAGGTCCGCTTACCGGGGTCTATTGTCAGGTGAAGGTCCGAGCTGAACATCAGTAGGAAACGTGTTTTGTTACTTTGTCACAAACGTTCAACTATTTATATACAGAATTGCTGCTTATTAGCCGGAAAACTGGCATTTTTTTCTCTCTCACCAGGCCTTTGATATTAGGTACAAAGGGGGTGACTGCCCTGGTAGTATATAGCTCCCCTGTTGCTCCCCCAGTAGTGTATAGCCCCCTCTGTGCGCTCTCCCTCAGTAGTATATAGCCCCCTGTTGCTCCCCCAGTAGTATATAGCCCCCCTGTGCGCTCTCCCCCTGTAGTATATAGCCCCCTGTGAGCTCCCCCCAGTAGTATATAGCCTCCCCGTGTGCTCTCCCCCTGTAGAATATAGCCCCCCTGTGCGCTCTCCCCCTGTAGTATATAGCCCCCTGTGCGCTCTCCCCCTGTAGTATATAGCCCCCTGTGAGCTCCCCCCAGTAGTATATAGCCTCCCCGTGCGCTCTCCCCCTGTAGTATATAGCCCCCTGTGAGCTCCCCCCAGTAGTATATCGCCCCCCTGTGCGCTCTCCCCCTGTAGTATATAGCCCCCTGTGCGCTGTCCCCCAGTAGTATATAGCCCCCCTGTGCTCTCCCCCTGTAGTATATAGCCCCCTGTGAGCTCCCCCCAGCAGTATATAGCCCCCCTGAGCTCCCCCCAAGTAGTATATAGCCCCCCTGTGATCTCCCCCCTGTAGTATATAGCCCCCTGTGAGCTCCCCCTGTAGTATATAGCCCCCCCGTGCGCTGTCCCCCTGTAGTATATAGCCCCCTGTGAGCTCCCCCTGTAGTATATAGCCCCCCGTGCGCTGTCCCCCTGTAGTATATAGCCCCCTGTGCTCTCCCCCCAGTAGTATATAGCCCCCTGTGAGGTCCCCCCCAGTAGTATATAGCCCCCCTTGTGCTTTCCCCCTGTAGTATATAGCCCCTGTGAGGTCCCCCCTGTAGTATATAACCCCCTGTGCGCTCCCCCCAGTAGTATATAGCCCCCTCAGTAGTATATAGCCCCCTGTGAGGTCCCCCCTGTAGTATATAGTCCACCTGTGCGCTTTCCCCTTGTAGATGCCCCCCAGACAGAAAAAAAAAAATAACAAAAACAACTCACCTAGCACCTCGTTCCCCGCTGCGGCTGTCTTCGTCTCTTCCCGTCGGTCCGGCCCCCGGCTGATACGCGCTCTCTGGGGATGTCCCGGGGATTCCCCAGCAGAGCGCGCATCAGTGACCTCAGCGTCACTTCCGGGAAGGACAGGCCGGCAGCGTACACTGAGGTCTGTGGTGCGCGCTCTGCTGGGGAATCCCCGGGACATCCCCAGAGAGCGCGTATCAGCCGGGGGCCGGACCGGCACTGCCCCCAGCCCCACAGGCGTACTGACATCTAAGGACAGTAAGCCTATGGGGCGGGAGGCAGTGCGGTGGGGAGCGGGACGGACCGGATCCGGGGAGGTTAGGAGGTCTGACCAGGGGTCCGGACAGCTGGCCTCCGCGGTCCGGGTTCGGACCGCGGTCCGCCAGTTGAGGACCCCTGTTATAGAGGCTGAAAGTAATTATTTTTTATAACTGATTTTTATTAGCATTAACCCTAAAAACTCTGAAATAAAACCACTAATTGTACAGAAATGATGTGGATAAAATACAAAAATGACTTGAATAGCCTAAAGAATAAGAAAAAAAGCGCTGATATATCTATTCTAGAACACATCTGTAGCTTTTTGGAAGCAGAGAGCTGGAAAAAGCCCAGAGGATGTCCTGGGGTGACAAGGATTATGTGTATTTACTGAAATAGAAAATAGACAGATAGTTTGAACAGTTATTTACTGTCGTACTCAATACTAGTAAAATCTGATTTTTATATATTTAGGATGGCAAATATACTCTGATGGCTTATCATGATCTACTGTATATCTAATGCACCCATACATTTATAGCAGAAATGTTTAAACACAAACATAATATACAGTATAAGGCTGGGTTCACACTAGGTATATTTCAGTCAGTATTGTGGTCCTCATATTGCAACCAAAACCAGGAGTGGATTAAAAACACAGAAAGGATCTCTTCACACAATGGTGAAATTGAGTGGATGGCCGCCATATAACAGTAAATAACTGCCATTATTTCAATACAACAGCCGTTGTTTTAAAATAACAGCAAATATTTGCCATTATATGGCGGCCAACCACTCAATTTGAACATTGTGTGAACAGATCCTTTCTGTGTTTTTAATCCACTCCTGGTTTTGGTTGCAATATGAGGACCACAATACTGACTAAAATATACGTAGTGTGAACCCAGCCTTAGGGTGCGTTCGCATGTACAGGATCTGCAGCAAATTTAATGGCACAGATTTGAATCTGCAGCAGATCTGATGGCCCAGAGTTACTTTGCATTGAAACTGAAACGTCAAATCTGCTGCAGATCCTGTACGTGTGAACGCACCCTTAGGCTATGTGCACACATTGTACGATCCCTTTAGCGCCGCTGAGTTCTGATCAGAGCTTCCCACTGCACACAATGGAGTGTGCAGCAGGAGCCGTGCACTGACAGGTTCTCTGCGGCCGCTATTCAATGAAGGATAGTTTGCCTTCTTATATCTTTCATTTTTTGTTCTGAAAGCTAAATCTTAAATTTTTTGCTCTTCCAGAGCTGGGTGAAGCCTAATGTCTATGGTCACTTTTCTGTCTTTGTGCACAGCCTATTAAAGTAGCTGCAGCAGCATGAAATCCATGATAAAGCTGTAGTGAGCAGCCTAAGGGTCTTATAAGATGATATTAATAATAAACGATTGCAAATGAGAGCTTTTGCAAACTACCTAAAATAATTTACTATAATACATGGAAAAAGACATTCGATTGGCCAGGCAGCACAAATGATCACTGCATTATTTGTGCAGCCATTTTAATGTATTGCTATTGGCCGCACAAACGCTGTTCTTACAGGGAGATGTACGGTGATATATTTTGTCGCAACTTTTAAACTTGCAGTCCTGTGTCAAATTGGCATGACCTAAAGTGTGTGTACTCTAGGATTGCAACACCCCTCTGTCCCTCTTCATCACTAGGAATGCCCCCCCGGCAGGATTTTTTCCTATTAATCTCCTTTCTGAATAGTGCACAGGTGCCTTAATGATCCAGCTCATTTGCAGTGTTCACCCAGGGGATAAATAGGAGTAATTGTTCTAGGGGCATTCCTAATGATGAAGATGGCGGAGAGGAGGGACGGAGAGGTGTCGCAATCCTAGGACATGGGTACTCTAGGCCACGCCAATTTGACACAGGGCTGCAAGTTTAAAAGTTGTTCTTTTAGGACAATAACTGCTTCACCTGCCGAATGACAGATCTTGGATTAAAAACAGCTATCCGAAGGTACAAGCGGTTCGGAGGGGGGACCCCGCTCTGAACGGCGCTGATCCCGCCATGTGCAGCCGGGCAGTTCCTCTATTAGCCGGCGCGGGTCCCGTTGCCGCGCCGGCTAATTAAGCACTTCAATGCAGCTGTCAAACCTGACAGCTGCATTAAAGTGCTTTATGCACAACATCCCTGGTGCCTAGTGGGACGGATCCCCCCCCCCCCCCCCCCGTCGGAATGACGCTGATCCCGGCTCGGCATAGCAATCTATGACCGATCTAATGGATCTTTGCTGTGTATATACACAGCATTGATCTCTATGAGAGATCAGTGCTGTCTATATACAAGTCCCCCAGGGGGCTTCAAGTTAAAGTAAAACATTACTTTAATAAAAAATCCCCTCCCCCATTAAAAGTCCAAATCACCCCCCTTTTTCCATTCTATAAATATAAATAAATAAACATAAACAACATAAACAACGCGCATAATTGCCCGAACTATAAATTAATCACATTCCTGATCTCGCACGGTAAACTGCGTCAGCGCAAAAAAATTCCAAAGTGCAAAATTGCGCATTTTTGGTCACATCAAATCCAGAATAAATGTAATAAAAAGTGATCAAAAAGTCTTATATGCGCAATCAAGGTACCCATAGAAAGTACATGTCATGGCGCAAAAAATGACACCTCACACAGCCCCATAGACCAAAGGATAAAAGCGTTATAAGCCTGGGAATAGAGCGATTTTAAGGAACATTGTAACGCCTGGAGTAGTGGATCCACTGGACCGTCATCAGCGATGGCACTAACCTCACCAGGGAGCGGAGTCTAAGGGGCCGCTGGTTTTCACCAGAGCCCGCCGCAAGGCGGGATGGACTTGCTGCGGCAGGCGACCCCCAGGTCGCTACCCCTGGCTTGGTTGCTAGTGACGGCAGGCGAGGCGTGGCAGGAGCAGTAGGCGGGAGATGGTGCTGACAGAGGTCTGTAGGCGTAACCGCAGGTGACCGGCTGAACACGGGAGCAATGGTGTAACAGGGGAGCAGGAACCAGGACTAGGGACCAGGTAGCGGATAGGAATCAGGAACAGGGACTAGGGACCGGGTAGCGGATAGGAATCAGGAACAACAGGGAGCTGGGCCAAACGCTATGGGAAGCATATAGAGGCTCCAACACCTGTACTGGGGCAGGGCTGGAACTTATAGGGAGTGATTGGTGCAACTAACCAATTAAGCGCAGACTGGCCCTTTAAAGGAGGCGGGGACGCGCGCGCCGGCCGGCACAGACGGAGACAGGAGCGGAGGAGAGGTGAGGCGCCCCCAGGGGCCGAACTAGCAGCAGCGCCGGGTCCCTGCACAAGGACCCCGGCGGCTGCATGGGGCAGGAGGAGGTTGCGGCGGCGGCCCGGAACACGGGACGCCTCCGCGGCCGTGACACATATATTTGTTAACAATGGTTTGATTTTTTTACAAGCCATCAGATACAATAAAAGTTATACATGTTACATATCGTTGTAATCGTATTGACTTGAGGAACATGCATAACAAGTCATTTTTACCATAGGGCAAACGGCGTAAATGCAAAACTCCCCAAAATCTAAACAAATTACTTTTTTTTTTTTTAATTTGACAGCGCAAATGATTTTTTTCCAGTTTCGCAGCATATGTTATGGAAAAATAATGGCTGTCATTGCAAAGTACAATTGGTTTTGCAAAAAATAAGGGCTCATGTGGGTCTCTAGGTGAAAAAATGCAAGTGCTATGGCCTTTTAAACATAAAGTGGAAAAAGCAAAAGTGCAAAAACGAAAATTGGCTTTGAAAATTGGGTTAAAGAAGGCACTAATCGCTTTTTAAAAAACATGGACAGTAAGGATTTACTCTAATCAAAAGGATGGTACTAGCGCTTTGGTAGGGTGCGTTGGTGGATACAGAGTCCCTTTTAAGATATTTGTTTAATATTTTATAATTCAAGAAAAATTCTCTATCTTCTGATTCTGCTTTATATTAACAGCCATTTTCCACAACAGTTGTCACTTCTCTCTCCTGACACCTCTCACAGGTCAGATGAAGCACATTATGGGACAATAATAAGTATAGCAGAAAGAATCTCATATATAAATCAATAGAAAGAATTTACAATAACGTCATTTATTACATATAATAGGAATTCATTTATATTAAAAATATTTTTTACATTAAAAATTTAACCTCGGAAAGGTTACTGTTCTAATTACGCTCATATCAATTGTGGCTGAAAAACAATGTTTCATGATGCTTGTGTTAATGTCACTATACCAGTGGTTTAGCCGCTCGGCATCTCAGGGTCACAGCGTTCAGAAATGCTCATTTGAGATTAAAACTGATATTGTGTGATTTAATATGAATGAGGACTGTGCGTTGCGATCTCTTTCCAATAACCATGCCATTGAGCAGCAAAGTACCTCTCAAGGTTGAGTAAGTCAGCTTCGCGTAGGTGCCTTTTTTTTTTTTTTCATAGCCATCTTAAATTGAAAATGTTTCTCCTTTCTTTGTCATAGTTAATTAATCCTGTTTTCTGCCTTCTACTACCCGGCCTTCCAATCTCATTCCAAACGAAATGTCTTCAAAGAACACGTAGGGATGGTATTTAGATAATGTGAGATTTTTTTCAGTAGACATTGTGCTGTGAAAATGTTATATCTTGACAGTATTTTAATTAAATACTTTAAGATTCATCATCTGAAGTGTGGTAGGAAACTGTTGATGCATAGGCTGTGAAAATAATTTAGGTTCAGTTAAAAAAAAAAAAAGAAAAAAAAAAGAAAACTTGAATAAAGTACATCATCCTTCAATGATCAACTTACACATGAAAGTTTTTTAGTTTAATGTGGTAAACTAAATGAATTTTTTTAATTTAGTTGTGTGTGTTTTTGTTTTTCAGCAAACTCAAGTCTTCTTGGCGGTGGAGGAGGTAAGTCTGTTCTCATCCTTTTGTATAGTTGATGTCTACATGCGTAAGTACTCATATTATTATGCATATGACTCTATGCTATTTGTGAAACGTAACACAACATAGAAAATATATAAATCAGAAAACATCTTTGTTAATAAGGTTGAACGTAGAAAAGAGTCCATCAGGTTTAAAGCGACTCTGTACCCACAATCTGACCCCCCAAACCACTTGTACCTTCGGATAGCTTTTAATCCAAGATCTGTCCTGGGATCCATTTGGCAGGTGATGCAGTTATTGTCCTAAAAAAATACTTTTAAACTTGAAGCCCCGTGCCCAACGGGAGTATCTGTGCCCTAAATTTGCACAACCTCTCTGTCCTTCCTCCCAGCTCTCCTCATCATTAGGAATGCTCCAGGCAGATTGCCTCCTATTCCCCACCTGTGTCAGCCCGGCACATGGACTGGATCGTTAAGGACAATGTTCAGCATGGAGAAAATGTTTCAGTGGCATTCCTAATGATGAAGAGGGTGGGGAGGAGGAATGGAGGGGTGGTGCAAAGTTAGGTCACAGATAGTCCCGTTTGGCACGGGCTTCAAGTTTAAAAGTATTTTTTTAGGACAATAACTGCATCACCTGCCGAACGGACCGCAGGACAGATCTTGGATTAAAAGCAGCTATCTGAAGGTACAAGTGGTTTGGGGGGGATGGGTGTCAGATTGTGGGTACAGAGTTGCTTTAACCTTGAGAAACCGTACTGTGTTGATCCAGAGAAAGGCAACACCGAACTGGTGGTGCATGAAAGTTTGTGAACCCTTCCAAATGTTTAAATTCTTCTGCATAAAATTGACATAACACTACATCAGAACTCCTAAAACCTTTCAGTATCTAGTATAACTCCCTTGTGCAGCAGTTAGTTGACCGTATATATATATATATATATATATATATATATATATATATATATATATGTTTCCTTTAATTGTTGGTTAGTCCTGTACACTGGTTTGAAGGAATTTTAGCTAATTCCTCCCTAAAAATTAGTGTCAGCTCCTTCATGCTGTTGGGTTTCCTCTGAACTGTTCGTTTCAGGACCATCCACGACACTGAAGGTTAGAACCTTGACCATTCCAAAACTTTAACTCTATGCTGTTTTCAACCATTTTCTTTAAAATTTGCTATTATAATTCAGAATTTACTATTCCATCAATTATAACAAGCCATAAGAGATAAGGGAACCTTGAGCATGCTCAGATTAGACTAAACTCTGCATGGAGCAAAGGGATATTGTCACCATCCCCCCCCCCCCCCCCCCTATCCGTTCCAGCAAATCTAAACATCATTCTTAAAGTGACACTGTCACCCCTATTTGCATTCTGACTGCAGGTCTCCACAGGTGTAAAGGGTAAATGTAGCAGCTTTCATTACTTATGTTAAATCACACCTCATGGTGCTTGTTCTGGTAAAAAGTTGTTTTTATCACCTGTCGATTGGTATATGTGGGCGCGGCCTTTGTGCCACATTGCTCCGCCCCTAGCACCACTTAGCCCCCATCCGTGACGTCATCATCACTAGAGCTAGAGCTTTGGCTGGCCCTTCCAATGACTGCTGAGGGGGCGGGACCAATGAGATGACATCACGGATGGGGTGGGGCTAAGTGTCACTAGGGGCAGAGCGATGTGGCACAAAGGCTGTGAGGCCCCGTCCACATATACCAATCCACAGGTGATAAAAACGTCTTTTTACCAGAACAAGCACCATAAGGTGTGATATAAAATAAGTAATGAAAGCTGCAACATTTACCCTTTACACCTGTGGAGAGCAGTCAAAATGCAGATAGGGGGTGACAGTGCCACTTTAAGCTTATATTCTAGAATTTCCTATCTGTATAAAGGATTTCGTTGTGTCTTCTCAACATTTAAAAATGAATGTCGTCATTGGTTGACAGGGCTTCACGGCTGTCACGCCCCATATCTCCACCTTCATCAGCGCTACAGGGATGGGCCGATCTGGAGCCTTAGGCCCCTCTCGCTCGTAGGAAGTGGTCGCATCAGAAGGAGCTCAAGGGTAAAGGGGATTTCGGTAAGTTCACTGCATGTGGGATAAACGCCACACATGTCGTCCTTCTCCTCCACATTCTGCCCAACCTGTCCTGCAAGATCATCTTGTTAAGATGGAGAAGAATGAGATGTGTGGTGTTTAGCTAACTTGTAGGGAACTTACTGAAATCTTCCTTGTGCGCCTCCTCATCCAGCCAGTTCCGATGATGTCATAGTAGGTGTGGGGCCTAGGCCTCCAGGTTGACCCATTTTGAAGATGCCATAAAGAGGATGGAGCCTAAGCAGAGATTGGCACCATGGGGCGGGACCTGTAGCGCTGATGAACTCTTTTAAGCTAAGATCTAGGAATTGAAAACGCACATGACATTGAGATATAATGTTCCCAGACTACAAGCTAGAGATCTATTAATGTTTATACATGACATCCTTCAGTGTTTTCTCAAGTTGCCTGATAGCCATGTGAATGTTGGATAAATTGTTGTTTGCCACTTGATCGCACTTATATGAACTATGTAATGTAATTAACAGAAGGAAAGACAGTATTATGTACAAATAAAGCTGAATAAGTGGTAATTAAGGTTTAACACTGATAAAGGTTAAGTGGAGTTTAAAAAAGGAGTTGAAAGAAGGAGTTACAAGTTCTGGTAAGTGCTAAATCTCTTTCTTTTTCGCTGTTTTTGTTGCACTGAGGATGATGGCTAGCGAGATGGAAGGATTCATTCAGTGCGCAGTCTGCCGCATGTACGCACAACTGGAGCAGGTGTTCCAGGGTGAGTACCGCTGTGACAGATGTGAGCATGTTGCCCATCTAGAAGCTCGAGTTAGAGATCTGGAGAAGCATATTGCAACACTGAGGGAACTTGGCCACCTTGAGAGGGAACTTCGGCTCACTGAGCAGGAAGTTAGTGGGTTAGAGATGGAGGGTGGTGATATAGATCAAGATGCCCAAGTAAGTAGCTGGGTTAATGTAGTTAGAGGGACCAGTAAGGGATCCAAGAAAAGGAAGGCCACTTCTCCCACTATATGCCCAAGCAAAATTGCCAAGTTAGGTGATGATGCAAGGGCATCCGTGTCAGAAATGGCAGCTCTAGTGGAACCTGTTCTCTCTAACAGCCGGGGGAACAGTCCAACTAGTAGTGGGCGGGATGGTAATGTAGGTAGGCCTAGACAGCTAGTGGTTGTAGGGGATTCTATAATCAGGAAGACGGATAGAATAATTTGTCGCCAAGACCGCCTCAACCGAATGGTTTGCTGTCTCCCTGGTGCCAGGGTTCGGCATGTGGTGGAAAGGGTGGATAAATTACTTGGGGGGGCTGGGGATGACCCAGCTGTCGTGGTCCATGTGGGAACCAATGACAGGATACAAGGTAGGTGGAGGTCTATTAAAAATAATTTTAGAGAACTAGGTGCTAAGTTGAAGGGTAGGACCTCCAAGGTGGTATTCTCTGGAATACTGCCTGTGCCATGCGCATCGCAGGAAAGACAGCGGGAGCTTAGGGAGTTAAATGCATGGCTCAAGTCGTGGTGTAGAGAAGAAGGGTTTGGGTTTTTAGAGCACTGGGCTGACTTTTCATTGGGGTACAAACTGTTTTCCGCAGATAATTTGCACCTTAATGGAAGGGGGTCCGCTGTGCTGGGGGAGAGAATCCTAGAAGGGGTGGAGGGGTTTTTAAACTAGGGATGTGGAGGGAGGACAATGTAGTGTGTAATATAGTGGTGGATAGGTTAGAGAGGGGACAGAACAATGAGGAGGGAGGAGAAGGGTCCTGTGGGGGGAGGATAAAAACAGTGCATAGGGAGATCCATATGTTGCGGATGAACAGTGAGGATGATTGTGGCCACAGCACAGTAATAATTCCCATTTCTTATAATGAAGCGGTTAAACTCAATGGTAATATAAAGTGTATGGTAACTAATGCCAGAAGTCTAGCCAGCAAGATGGGGGAGCTGGAGGCCTTGGTTCTGGAGGAGTCCATTGATGTGGTTGGTGTGACTGAGACATGGCTGGACTCCTCACATGACTGGGCTGTCAATATTCAGGGATTTACGTTGTTCAGAAGGGACCGGGTGGGCAGAAGGGGAGGAGGAGTATGTCTGTATGTCAGAAATGATATTAAAGTGAGTGTAAAAGATGCAATAGTGGGCGATGACTGTGATGATGTGGAAGCATTATGGGTAGAACTACAGAAGGAGGTAAAGAGTGAAAAAATTATTCTTGGTGTAATCTATAGACCCCCCAACATTACTGAGGAGGTAGATGGCCAGTTGAATAGACAAATAGAGCGGGCTGCCCGGGAGGGAACAGTAGTGATAATGGGGGACCTCAACTACCCAGATATAGATTGGGGTCACGGTTCAGCTAAAACCACAAAGGGGAGGGAATTTCTTAACCTCCTGCAGGATAATTTTCTGGGCCAGTTTGTGGAGGAGCCAACTAGAAGTGATGCCTTGTTGGATCTGGTTATTTCTAACAACGCTGAGCTGGTTGGGGATGTCACTGTCCATGAACACCTGGGTAATAGTGACCACAATATAGTGACTTTTAGCTTAAAGTGTAGAAAAGAAAAACATGTTGGGAGGGCAAAAACTCTTAATTTTAAAAGGGCCAATTTTCCTGGGTTAAGGGCAGAACTTCAGGGCATAGACTGGGAGCGGCTGCTATCACATACTGATACAGCTAATAAATGGGAAATCTTCAAATCCACATTAAATAACTGTACTGCCAAATATATTCCTATGGGTAACAAATATAAACGGTTAAAATTAAATCCCACATGGCTTACAACCGAGGTTAGAAGGGCTATAAATGAGAAAAAAGGGGCATTCAAAAAATATAAATCAGAGGGGTCAGCTGTAGCATTTAAACATTACAAAGAAGTCAACAAAACCTGTAAAAATGTAATAAAAGCAGCAAAAATTCACAATGAAAGGCAGGTAGCTATAGAAAGCAAAAGAAACCCCAAAAAATTCTTCAAATATATTAATGCAAAAAAACCAAGGTCAGAGCATGTAGGACCCCTAAATAATGGCGACGGGGAATTAATAACTGGGGATCAGGAGAAAGCTGAGTTACTTAATGGGTTCTTCAGTTCTGTATATACAAAAGAGGATGGAGCTGTGGTGGGTGGGGCCAGTACTGAGGTGGGTGGGGCCAGTGCTGCTAACACATGTAATGTACTGAACTGGTTTACTATAGATATGGTCCAAGATAAATTAAACAAACTCAATGTAACCAAAGCTCCAGGGCCTGATGGATTGCACCCCAGAGTTCTTAGGGAACTCAGTTCTGTAATTTCACTACCCTTGTATGAAATATTCCGTGATTCTTTGCTTACTGGTATTGTGCCGAGGGACTGGCGTAAGGCAAATGTAATGCCGATCTTCAAAAAGGGCTCTCGAACTTCCCCAGGTAACTATAGACCCGTAAGCTTAACGTCCATTGTGGGGAAACTATTTGAGGGGCTTATAAGGGACTACATCCAGGAGTATGTAGTGGCTAATAGTATTATAAGTGATAACCAGCATGGTTTTACTAAGGACAGAAGCTGTCAAACCAACCTAATATGTTTCTATGAAGAGGTAAGTAGAAGCCTGGATGGCGGCGCGGCTGTGGATATAGTGTACCTGGATTTTGCAAAAGCGTTTGACACAGTTCCTCATGGACGTCTGATGGGTAAGTTAAAGTCTATTGGTTTGGAAAATTTAATGTGTAACTGGATTGAAAACTGGCTTAATAATCGTACCCAGAGAGTGGTGGTCAATGATTCCTACTCCGAATGGTCCCCGGTAATAAGTGGTGTACCCCAAGGGTCAGTACTGGGCCCTCTTCTGTTTAACTTGTTTATTAATGATATTGAGAATGGAATTAACAGCAATGTTTCTATCTTTGCAGATGACACCAAGCTTTGTAGTACAGTACAGTCTATGGAGGATGTGCAGATGTTACAGGATGACTTAGACACTCTGAGTGTTTGGGCGTCCACTTGGCAAATGAGGTTCAATGTGGATAAATGTAAAGTTATGCACCTGGGTACTAATAACCCGCATGCATCATATGTCCTGGGGGGAGTTACTCTGGGAGAGTCACTGATGGAGAAGGATCTGGGTATACGTGTAGATAATAGACTACAGAACAGCACACAATGTCAGTCAGCTGCTTCTAAGGCCAGTAGGATATTGTCATGCATTAAAACAGGCATGGACTCTCGGGACAGGGATATAATATTACCGCTTTATAAAGCTTTGGTGCGGCCCCATCTGGAGTATGCCGTCCAGTTTTGGAACCCGATTCATAAAAAGGATGTTCTAGAGCTGGAGAGGGTACAAAGACGGGCAACTAAACTAATAAGGGGAATGGAGCATCTTAGTTATGAGGAGAGATTAAAAGAATTACATTTGTTTAGTCTGGAGAAGAGACGTTTAAGGGGAGATATGATTAACTTATTTAAATATATAAATGGCCCCTACAAGAGATATGGGGAAAAGATGTTCCAGGTAAAACCCCCTCAAAGGACAAGAGGGCACTGCCTCCGCCTGGAGAAAAAAAGGTTCAATCTCCGGAGGCGACAAGCCTTCTTTACCATGAGAACTGTGAATCTGTGGAACAGTCTACCACAGGATCTGGTCACAGCAAAAACAGTAGAGGGCTTCAAAACAGGGCTAGACAAGTTCTTAGACCAAAATAATATAGATGCATATGTATAGAACATATCACCCCTCCCCCTTCCCTGTATCCATCCCCTCCTTGGTTGAACTTGATGGACATGTGTCTTTTTTCAACCGTATTAACTATGTAACTATGTAACTATATATGGGAAGGGAAAAAGCAATGTCATCATTATTTACGAAGTAGGAAAACACTGGGTAAAACTAACATGGAAAAGGACAGTATTTGGTAGTAGACTCAAAGGGGTTTTCCGATTAAAAATTACTAAAAAGGTAAGTGATCGTGGTGGGTCTGACAGGAGTACAGCTCTGCTGTCTCTAGCGGCTCCATTAGGAATGAATAGAGCTGTGGGTCACGTGCCAATTAAAACCAATAGAGCCAGGGGTTGATCTGGAGATCTTGGGGTGGGGGGCACGGAGGTTGGACCCCAAGCATTCTCTTAGGGTCCTTTTAGACAAAGTGATTTTTAACAATAACTGATTAACGATAAACGATCGCAAACAAGATTGTTTATCATATTACACAGAACAGTAATTCGTTGTTACAACGATCATTACTACGATCAATTACTCAATCTGATCCCAGCAAAAGAAGGAATGATCTGGAATTACACTGAATGATTAGTGAACGAATGAGGAATTACAGCGAACGAGTGTGAAATTAAAGCGAATGATTATCGTTCGATTTACAATGATTTTAGGGTCAGATCTAAATCAACAATTAAAGACCTGAACGATTTTTCGATTGTTGCCTGCAATTACATAGGACAATTATTGTTTAAATTTGAACAATACAATGATTTTCCGCACGATAATCATCCTTTGCAAAGGGCTCTTACTTGTCCCCTATCCTGTAAGAAAGATATACAGTGGTGCCTTGGATTACGAACATTATTCGTTGCGGGACTGCGCTTGTAATCCAAATCCATTCTTAAACCAAAGCAGAACTTCCCATAAGAAATCACTAAAATGCAGACTGGTTCCACACCCCAAAAATATTTTTTTTTATTCTGAATCACATGTAAAACTAATGAAACAGACATTTAGAAACAGCTGAATATGTGATGATATAAGTTACTGTACAGTATAGCAATCAGCATGTGGTGTATAATTTATAGTAAATGCATAAACCTGAAAAAACAGCAGCAGTTTGTAGATACAGGATGGAACTGCAGATCCCCATAATGGCGAGGATGGGAAACACAAGGACTAACAGAGACTGCAGAGAGTACAGTATGAAGGAATGAGCAGGACATATGTGGACACAGTATAGCAGCACTCTCTAGGGAAAGAGGGGTTACAGCTATGCAGAAATTACCTCCACAGTCCTGTCCCCTGATGCAAGCCCCAGCCTGAAGTGGATCTGCTATGATTTGGAAGGTGAGGGAGACTTCCTGGGTCAGAGTACAGGGCTGTAGACCCCGCTATGCAGACCATGTTCCTCCCCCCCTCCCCCTCCCACCCAGTACAGGGAGCTCTTACACCAAAGCAATTCTTTTAAACCAAGTTACAATTTTGAAAAACTGTGAGCTCTTAATCCAAAACGCTCTCAATCCAAGTTACTCTTAAACATAGGGACCACTGTATGTATGTATATATATATATATATATATATATATATATATATATATATATATATATATATATATATAGCTCGAATGTGAGGTAAGGTCTTCACTTCACAACTAAATTACCATTGAGCAGGACAGATCTTTGTGATCAGAAATTTCGTGTCTGAAGTGGCATCCTATGATAGTGCCATGTTTAATTTTACCAAACTCTTCAATACTAACCATGAATTTCATGACTATACACATGGTTTTCTTTACCTGTTTCCAATAACTGTTGCTGGAACATTGGAAGCCAGGAATGAGGAGGGGGTCCGCTTACTTTTCACCTTATGGTTTATAGAGAAGCTGTGTAATATTGAAGATGAGCTTGTGCAGCTGGGGTATTACTCAGTAGTATCAGGTAACAATCTTGGCACAGATGATCCCATGTTGTAGCTGTTGCAGGTAGGGATGGTCCAAACCTGCTTCGGTTCAGGTTCGTACGAACCCGAACTCTCTGAAATGATTCCCGCTGTCTGCCTGCTCCGTGGAGAGGGTGGATACAGCGGGAGGACGGCCTGGAAAACTGGGATACAGCCATAACCATAGGCTGTATCCCAGTTTTCCAGGCGGTCCTCCCGCTGTATCCACTCGCTGCACGGAGAGGGCAGACAGTGGGAATCTGATGCCGAGCGTTCGGGTTCATACGAACCCGAACCGAAGCAGGTTCGGACCATCCCTAGTTGCAGGTGGTACATAACTGTATTTACTGTTTTTTTGCTACTTTTTATTTTAATATAATCCATTGTTTAGAGGAATGCACTAATCCAATAACAATTACTTGTTGCAGTTACAACACTGGTCACAAATTTGCTGGATTATCGCATGTACTGTAATCTGATGCAAGAAACATGGTTCATTATACAGATAGGAGTTTTAATATAAATCTGGTAATTAAAGCTTATCTGGTTAATGGGGTTTGTATTTTATAGAACATTACGCTCGCCAGATCTTGTTAAATAATCTTAATTTATTGCCTTTTGACGGAAACTGGCTCTTTAACCGAGAGCAGAATTATATTTCGTTTCATGCAGGATCCCTATTGCTTTTACTATTTCCCTAGCTCTGTTCTGTGCACAATATGACTCTTTGTTACTTGAGGTACATTTTGGATGACTGGTGTTGGGGTCATTGTTGGTCTTGACGTAACATTTTAAGGAATTTAAATGTTCTGTGACACTTGGCAAGATTTAAATTGCTTTCTGTTTTTTTTTTTTTTTTTTTTCTCCAAACCTAGTCTCCCGTCTTAAAACCTCTCCTTACCGTGATCTATTACAATATTCCATTTCCTTGTTATTTCAACCTACGAAACATTGAGGAGCACATTCCCATGCAGCCTAGTCATACGTCTCCATTTGAAGGGTTTCATGTTTTACCCACCCAGTTTTTTTTTTTTTTTTTCTTTTTTTAAATGAAACAAGAGTTGGTCATGGAAGAAAGGTTTCTCTGTGATTCAGTGGAACGTTCGTCAGGCTATATCCATGTTTTCCCTGCAGCAATAGGGTTGAACCCATTTTCTCCAGGCATCTGGAGTCAAATACTGAACATTCGAGTTTTACCGAACTGTAACGTTCGGTAAGTTCACTTGACGCACATATTCTTTACTGATAATTTCAATTGCGATCTGAAGGTTCCCATAAACTGTAGTCAACGTGCTGAAGTTGACAGGTTTGGCCACTCTGTAACAAGTCGTCAGGTTCGACTACAACTATAAAGGGCCTCCTAAATTTCCCCCAACAGATGACGTCAGTGGAGAGAAGAATTAGGCATATTGAATCTGAACTTCTGTGACCCTATCAGAGGGATAATCTAATGCTAATACATGGCTGTTTATGTTGCACGTTCATGTGTCTGAGATTAGAAAGTGCCTAAAAACATTACATGACTGTCAACCAATGCTCTGCCAACAGTCAACTTTTTCCGGCCTCTATGGATGGGAGGCGTAAGCTGCAGCTCTGGTGCCTATTTATCCCTCCCACAACATATGGGTCAGACAGTAAAAATCCATGCCTGGTGAGTCTTATCTCCACTGTATGGGGGGCCCCATATACCTTATACTGTTAAATAAGTGTAAAGTTTATGGGAGCCTTAATCTTGCCATCTTTTCATCAGCCATTGTACGGAGTACTACCACAAAAAAATTTTGTCCTTCAGTAATTTTGCACCGGTCCACCAGCAATACTCTTTCAATGTTCTGTGGCTCCTGTGTATAGTGGAAACAGACTGATTTTAGTCATTTGGAGATTACCTCTGGTCTTTTACATTCAGTAGGTGCGCTGCGGTATACGTCTAAAACATGATACGAATGAGGCCATATGACCTACGGCCTAAAGCTCTCTAGGTGTAAAATAAGTTTTATATTGTTCCTAATCTTCTTCTTTTACCATTTTGGAAGAACATGGTATTGATGCAAAATATTTTTGTAAAGGAAATAACTAAAACTTCAAATAGATTCATTGGTTCATTTTTTTTTTTCTATTTTATTTTGCCGTCGTGTTTTTAGATCTCTTTAGGCAAATTAAAGAACAACTGCTGAGATATAGGAGTAATAAATGGAAGTACTCTAAGCTCCTGGTTCTACTAAAACCGCAATTATATTTGTTCGCTTTGACCTGAATAGAACCAGACATTTTATAACAGTTTCCGATGCCAATTATTGAGGCTGCACATCTGTTTGTTGGTTTGGCGTCTGCCGTCCAAAGTGTTATTGTGGAACTGAGAGGAGGTTGCTCGCTGATGGTGCGTTTTAAATAATAGAGACTGTTTGTTGTCCAACTGTTCATAATTACTGTGTTGACGCTGCTGGGCTATGTGGGTTTATACTGGCTTGTTCTAATTCAACTAATTAGTATGTTTAGGAGATCAAAACTGCTGCAACATATTTGTGAAATATTCCCCACCATCAAGTGAGCGTGTACAGGAAACAGGCCTGACCTATTTAACTTTTCCTGCGCTCAGCTAGCTGACAGAAGTTTAATTTGAAAGTCCCAATGTGGTGCCCATGGGACTGTCAGCCTAGTCCCAGAGGAGAGTGGCATATAGCTTTTTAATGAGGAGCAAATTTACAAATATATTTATGTGTTCTTGAAGATTATTGAATCAAATGAAAATATGGAAGGAAGAAAGAAGAAAATTGGCCAAGCGTCAGGTTCTTACTATGGTCAGACATACAGTCATATGATTATTGTACATCAGCTAAAATTTTGAAATTAAGCCTCTGTAGGTGACTATATACCTTATTTATTAAATATTGTGGATTTTTTTTTTTTTTACATTTTTATATAACTTTATTAAAGAAAGGCACAGCCCCTTTGCTGATACTAGTGACTGTGTTGGGAACTGCAAGGCTGTTAAAGCCCTGGCCTAAAACACAATTATAATTTGCCTAAAGAGATCAGCATTACCCTGCTACACTGTGCTGCGACTGCAGCATTAGTGTAACACACAGCTTCCCCCACTGTATTGTATATTCAATACTTATATGCAATACAATAAATTATAGGGGAGGATCAGTATATTTAACTGTGCTTGAACAGCCCTGCAGTTTCCAACACAGCCATTGACGGCAGCAGAAGGGTCGGGTCAGCTCTTACTGCTGCCACTTATTGTAAAATTGTAAAAAATGTATATATATATATATATATATATATATATATATATATATATATATATATATTCTTTAAAGTTATATAACTTTATTAAAAAGTAAGTAAAAAAAATTATTCTCTGTAATTTGTTTTTGTCTTTTGGGGCTCATAAAATAATCTCCCTATGCCAGATACACCCTAAGGACAATTTCATTGAAATCTCATAAAAATAATCCCATGTTTTTGGAATGTAGGAAAAACTGGAAATCTCAGAGGAACATACTAGTCTATGTAGGTGCTTTTTTATTCGTCGAATATAAACCTTAGTGTGTAGTCTTACATATCAAGAGTACTAACCATATAGCCACTATACTGCATGGCTGGAAAATGACTATATATAATCTTATATTAGCTGTTGGTTGTCATCCCTTTTTTTCTATTTTGCCTTTCAGAAAGCCACAATTTGCACAGACGTTTTGCATTTTTACCGGCATTTCATTGAATTCCTGTACTTTATATAACAGTAACACCTATTTACACATCGGTCTGTAGCTGACTATCCAAGCCTCGTTATATAGACACATCTAAAAAAATCTATTTGCTGTTCACTGCTCTTGTATGTCAGTTTGATGTTATACTGATTACAATTGAACTCGCTCATGACTTCTCCCAGCTTGGACTCTGACCCCTGCCATATCATCAAAACATCATCGATATCCCTAGACCAGCACTACACATGGGATACGGCTCGGGGCCCCCCATCGCCATCTCCCTGGAACACCTCCCTTTACCAATATCAAAGAAAGAAATTGGCGTATGAGGGGGCATAGGCCGCCCCCATGGCAGTGCCGCATGGATGGCGATAGAAAGTATCTTTAAAACTGAATTTTTTTTGAGTCATAATAAATCTCAGCAACACAAGAATCAACGCACAGGTGTCATAGTCCCAGCTACTAGTCCTCAGGAAGAACTCTACAGCTCGCAGGCCATGCTCATGTTCAATACTAGTATATAAAGACTCTATGTCCGCTGTCACTAAGGGAATATCAGATCCATAAATATCCCATCAATCTGTAGTGTCTTGTCTAATTCAGCTCAATATGTTTCCACTGGGTTATACGGTAATTTGTGTATGTACTCCTGTCCCTCAGCTGTTGCAGTGCCTACTTCTCATATTTTTTTGTAGACCATACTATGATGTTCCCTCCCCTGACATCATCAAAATATTGTAATTCTCATGATGACTGACATTGGGATTTCGTCATTTTTAAATGGTGGGTGAGAACCCCCTGAAATCTCTCTCTACTAAATCTCAATTTGTGGGCATAAGAACACGGAAGGGAACGTCTAGGACATAGGAGCATTGCTGGGCAGGAACATACCTGTACCCTGGCCTGCCTATTTCTGATTTAACTCTTCTAGGACACCAGTCGTGTCTAATTCCACTCGATTAAAGCCCTTTATCCCACTTTGACTGTGACTTAATCGGCAACAGCTTCCTAGCTAACAACTGGAGGTCCTTTAGTGCTGTGAATAAAAATCATTTTCTGTTTTGGGGCATTAGCCCCTAGTGCCTATGTTTAGCCTGGAGGCTCAAAACTTAACTTTTAATATTTATGTTAAAAATTAGGGAAGTGTGGAAACAATAAGTGCATTGGTGAAATTAAATAGGGTGGCTCATACCTCTTCGGAGAGAGTACAGGGATAAGTGCAATTCCAGGTAGAGGTAGTGGTCAGGGTAGAAGCACCTCTGCCGTAGGTGCCAAACTAGTGAACTTAATTGTTCTATCGACTTTTACAAAACTTATTTGCGATAAGCACAAAACACCCTTGGTTGTCACTGACCGCTAGTAATCCTCTCCTAACTATCTTTCACATACAGCTGTTGAAAGATGCAAGACTTGTCCCAGCGGGGGCACGCTAAGGGTCTGAGTACAGACAACTAGATACGATTTTGTATACGCATATTTCTCAAAACCCTGTGACAATCACCCATATTCTAATCTAAAATCGTGCTGCCTTTCCTGACATGTTTCGCCAGTAGCTCACTGGCTTTTTCAAAGTATCGGCAATCTCTCCGGAGAGGTATGAGCCACCCTATTCTATTTTAATTTCACCACTGCACTTATTGTTTGCACACTTCGATCTTTTTTATTATACATATTAAGGCTGGGTTCACACTACGTATATTTGAGGCTGTATATTTGAGGCTGTATAGCAACCAAAACCAGGAGTGGATTGAAAACACAGAAAGGCTCTGTTTACATAATGTTGTAATTGAGTGGATGGCCGCCATTTAATGGCAAATATTTGCTGTTATTTTAAAACAACGGCTGTTATATTAAAATAATGGCTGTTATTTACCATCCACTCAGTTTCAACATTGTGTGAACAGATCCTTTCTGTGTTTTCAATCCACTCCTGGGTTTGGTTGCTATGAGGACCTGACAAGAGGACCAAATACTGCCTGAAATATACGTAGTGTGAACCCAGCCTAAAGGTAAAGTTTTATGCCTCCAGGCTAAACATAGGCACTAGGGGGCTAATGCCCCAAAACAGAAACTAATTAAACGTGCCTCTGGACTCGGCTGGGATCTCCCTCCAGTGAATAAAAATCATAGTGGTTACTAGAAGTAAGGGCCCTATTCCACCGGACGATTATCGTTCAGATTATCGTTAAATCGTTCAAATCTAAACGATAATCGTTCGGTTGAAATGCAGTTAACGATTAACGACCGAACGAGAAATCGTTGATAGCTTTATAAGACCTGGACCTATTTTTATCGTTGCTCGTTCGCAAAACATTTGCATTGAATAAGACGTTCGCAATAGATACGAACACAATAGCGAATAAATAGCGAAGAAAAAACGATCGCAATTATGATCATAAGTAACGCTTATCGTTCCATGGAAATGAGTGAACGTTTTCAGGTCTTTCGCAATAGTGGTCGTTTGAGATTGTTAATCGTTAACGATTATGTGAACGATAATCGTCCGGTGGAATAGGGCCCTTAATGAAAGTCCTTTGAACAGGACCTCAGTGAGGTGCCGTGATGAGAGATGAGCTACCTCTAAATTATGTTTTGCCCTTTTCTCATGTTGGGAGTAGGGTATTGTTTCTCTTTTAACACTGTGATTTCTGCTAGTTCTCATGTATTTGACCTCTGTGGTCCACTGCTGCCTCTGGCCCCCCCAGATCCTGGGGCTCTTATCAATTGAGACCCTAGATGTTACCAAATTAGAACGGGATTGGGATATATATATGACACCAGAGATATAATACCTTAGCGATTTCTATGAATATCTATATTCTACTATGAACATATTTTTATAATTGGAATATTTTTTTCTCTCTCTCTGTGGTTTACCTTAGGGACCACATGTAACATCAGTGTTAACAATTACTTTCCTTCTAATGCTTTTTTGTTTGTTCTTACATGTATGTAGGCAGCTAAGTAACTTTATGTAAGTGTACAGACATTCTATAGCTGCATAGGTGCATAAGAGCATCTAGATAACACACTACGACTGTTAACTCTTTTTTCATCTGTAAGGAATCCATAATTGTTTAGTATGCACCATCATCTACTAACCCTTACATTTCCATCTATGTTTCAATTGTTTGTCTTAGCTATTGTTTTTAGTGTATTGGGGATGTGTCAGTAAAATCGGATCCCTTAAAAAGAAATAAAAAAATTGCCTGTTAGACTAAGGCTGCATTCCCGTAAAATTGGTCACAGATCCGTTTAATCTCTGCTGCCGGGCAGCAGGGGGTGGGGGGGCACACTTTGGGGGATCCGTGCCGCGATCCTCCTCTGGTCATCGCAGAGCGGATCCTATGAATAAGGCTTAAAGTGGAAAACCAGGATATTCTTAAAACTGTTCAGTGTGGCTTTTTCTTGGCTTGGTTTAATGGGAATAACTAGTGGATTTGGGACAAATGTAAGGTTCTTTTTGTACTGTTGTGAGGTACAGATCTAGGTTTTGCACAGCTTCGTGTTCTGTTTTAATTTGCTCATAAAATATCACAGTTCTGTTTAGAAGGCATAAGGTGTGCAACCCCAGAAGAAAAACCCAGTAAATAAAAAAAAAATATGACAAAATGTATGTCCTCATCCACCAGTAATTTTATATAAATGTTATACTGTTGGAAAGCCTGACTGATAGCCACACTAGTCTTTTAAAATTTTCCCTAAGGTTCTAGAACCTTCCCCTGTATACACATCCACTCCTGTTCCCCGGCCTGGGCACCAATTACTGGTTTATTTTATGGTTGGCTAAACACAGAGAACGTAGTTAATATTTTGTGGTAGAGTTACTCTTTGAAGCACAAATCTGGCCCAGGAATGGTACCTCTCTCTCTCTTCTTCATTCCACCTCAGTTCACAAGCCATTTTGTTTCATCATTTAGATAAAAAAAAAAAATCTTCATTCATTTTACGACATGCAGCCCCGGATAGTGAAGCGTTTTATGTGCTAGGTAGTGACTCCGTCACGGCACATCTTTGGCACATTCTCAATTAATGACTGCTCATTTTGATCTAGTCCTTCAGAATCCTGATAAAATGTGAACTGTCTCTACTGTCGGAATAAGAAGGGGAATGTTTACTTTGTGGAAGTTCTTTGGTGTGTCATACAAACCCCAGCTGATCAGCATATGTCGCAAGATACTATTCTGAGATAATTAGAGTAAGCGAAATATAACATTGTATATATGGAACATCTTCCTTTATTTATTGTAGTGTAATTGAATTCATTTGACCGTCATAATGATTAATTGCTATAACGAGACAGGCAATTAAAACATTCCCCATAAACAATTAGTCTTAGTTTTTGCAATTTGTAAAGGGGAAAGAGTAGTCATTACCACCCTTCTTATCGGCTCCGCACTGGCACACAGTACAACTTTAAAGGTTCTTCATTAAACACTGACAATTTTTTTATAAGCGTAATGACTGTATGGACGGAACAGGCCTACTCTGCAATGTTTGTGTTTGCAGTGCTATGTAGCAGTGCAGGTAGGTAGTTCGTTTTAACCCCTGAGGGCCAGTTCACACTGAGTAGAATCTGCGGAATTCCGAGGCTGAACAGTCCGCCTCCACTTCCGTTGCTCTCTACTCAAAGAATTGACTTGACAATTCTTTGAGCGGAGAGTGATGGAGGCGTAAGCCCTCCCATAGAGAAACAATGTCACACTGAAGCAGGTGGGATTCTGTGGCGGACAATTCACAGTTTTTTTGTGTCTGTACTACCGCTGTAAGACCTGGCTTGATTGTGTTTCTGGCTGATAGCTGTCTGTTTGCGTCTTATACTTGGTTGGACTGGGGCTTGCAACTGTAATACAGACGCTTTCCTAGCCACTGCCTGTCTGATGGTACACAGGTCTCTACATTTTCCCCATCTTGGCAGAAAGAAATTGCAGATCAGCTAATGACCATCTGAGGTGAATTACCGGAGCAGTGACTGGCTTAGCAGGCATTTCCTGTATATAGAGATGTGGACCAGGATGTGGAGATCACAGAAAATGGCTGCTTAGCATAGATGGCACTGTGTATGCCGAGCAGCCATTTCCTGTGAGATTGGCAAGTCAGCAGAAGTTGTCAGAAAGATGACCGCAAAGGAGAGGGAGGACTGAGGACGGCCTGTGAATTGTCAGCTTCGGCGGAGCGGAACAAGTAAGTATATTGCGTCTCTCGCAGCCCAGGCACCAGCATAGATTTGTATTTTTTTGCTGAAAACACCTTTAATATATTAAGTGTATTTTTACTGATTTTTAAGTTTAAAAAATTGTATAATTATATTGATTAAATTTTTGTTAAATATCTGAGTTTTGGCTGCATTGCACCAAAAAAGGCCTTACTCAACTAGGGGACATGACTTAGCTTAAAGGTGGCACCCTCACAGGTCCTGCTGCTGCTCCTGTTTGGCTGCTTCTTGTCCTCCATTGCTGCTGTGATTTTCCTGCTTTTAAGACGAGTGCTCAGAGCAAGACCTGACCGCTAAGCCAATCACTGACCTCCGCAGTGCCCCATCTTGGCTAATGGTTGCCAGAGTGGGCATTTCTTGCTCCGAGCTCTCTTCCAGGTAGCAGGCAGAAGACATGAGCAGTGTAGGACCGGGTATGAACAGGAGCTGTAGTAGGACCTGCAGGGGACTAGGGGAAAGTAAGTATGGCCTTTTTTCCTGTGGCCCTAGCAATATGTGTTTTTTTTATGCCAGAAATCATTCAATACATTGTTATGCTGCTCCAACCTATTTTCACACCCAGAGACCTCAGCTCCTAGTTTTGCTGTGTAAATCCTATTTGTCTATGGTTATTGGTGCATTCAGCTACCTTGCAATCATGATACAATTTCACCACAACCTATATGTAACATTTTAGTTTTTTTTTTCCACCTGTGTTTGCGAGTTATAAGCAGATGTTGGTTATAATATTAAAACATTATAGATTTTTTAGTCATTGCTCCTTTAATGTTTCTGTTAAACCTAGAATAACCCGACAGTCATTGTCTTCCTGTTTAGACGCGAGATATCTTTCCTACTAAATAATGTATAAAAACACAATTGATTCTCAGTTAAGGTATGTCAGCATTTTCTCTCCTTTGCATTTATCTTGATCCTGGGATTTGGATGAAAGATGTGCACCGCCACTTGTCACTTAGGTGCAGAACATTTATGGTCTCTGCTCTGCTTAAGAAAATGCAAAGTTCCTATTCTATAGCTATATATTCATTATTCCATAGACAGTAAGTCCATTGTTAAAAATAGCATGGCTGTCTGAGAAAAAACAATGTTCAGGGAGTCGTGCAGTTGTAGGTTGGCTGCCCGGCTGTCAGAGAAAATAGGTAGCTAGCAACTGGTCATCATGTAGAGGAGCCGTAGGGAACTTTGGCTTTCCAGCTGTTGCAAAATTACAACTTCCATCATCCCTGGACAGCCAGAGCTAAAGCTCTGGCAGTCCAGGCATGATGAAAGTTGTAGTTTTGCAACAGCTAGAGAGCCAAGGTTCGCTATCCCTAATGTAGAGTAAAAATGTGCGTTACTAAAATCCAAGCGTGGCAGCCAATGGGCGCACAAACTTTAACGGTCACGGCCTTTGGCCATTTGTGTCACTTCAGCCTAGTTGTCAATTCGTAGGGCCATCCTAACTCTTCTACATCATATGTCAAGGGTGAAAGGGTCAAGTATGTTGTCCCCATTAAATACAAGATAAGTGGCTGATGGCTAATTAAAGCAATGGGCCACACAAAGTATTTAGCAATTGTTCATGCAGTTGCACTAATTTGGCCTATAACAGGAAACCATTATTGGCCGTATTCTTATAGAAGACAACTATCTGCCATCATGAACTATGTTGACTGATAGTTGTCTGTCGCTTGTCTTTCAACATGTTAAAAACAAGCGACCATGATAGCAGCGATCTGCTGCCGTTACTCTGTGGAACAGAAGCGGTGGCAGCAGACCGCTGCTATCTTCTATGGGCTGCCCGAACGATCTAGCAATCACCCGGACAGCCCCCCTGCACCTCTCCGCGGCCCCCTGACTCTCACTCTCTCGCTGCCGACGCGTGTAGTAGTGTGGGGAACTAGACTGACAGCACTCATTTGCACCTCTCCATCGCCCCGTGTAATAGGGACTTTAGTCTTAAGGTGGCCATACACCTTCAATAACTGAGGGCTAAACAGTTGTCTCTCCTACCCGCAGCCCGTCCTCCCCATACACAGGAACTTTTGGCACGGTAAATCGCTCTTATTGTAGCTTATCTGTCCCAGAACAAAGGGGTCAGGCTGTGATTTTTCATCATGCCCAACCCTCATCATCATTGACATCTGTCGGTGATAGTTCGGGACAGCCCTATACACCGTAGATTGATGGTCTAAGTCTAAGGTGTATTAGGACCTTTAACATGAAGATATTGAGAGTGAGAGAGCGGTCTGCTGAAGGAGCGTTTGGCTCATAGCTTTATAAAATGTATGGTCAGACCACTGTATTTTTTATGCACATACCATTTTGTCCTCAAACATTCCGGCTGATGGATTTCTTACCATTGTGTCATCATCTGTGGGTGCTGTGCTTTTAGAAGTCATTGTATGCTGCGTTAATTTTAACATAATAGATCTGCCATTATCTTAGATCTGGAGACGTCTTCACGATACATGTAGTGCCTTTGTACAGGAGCTGCAGTACATCCTGTGTCTGCATTGCTGGTGTGTGCACAGTCCTATCTTGTTTGCTATCTGAAGTCTGACGTTATTCTCTCCTAGTCCATGTAAGATATGATTGTCTTTCTGAAACAATAGTATATGTATGACAGCACTTTACTATTAGAAGCAAAATTGTGACGTAGATACTATCTAAAAACTTATTTGGTCACAAGTGAAATGCTGCAGTGGTCTATATCACTGAAAATGACATGGGGCTGCCATATATTTAGATATTTTGCTGTATTTTGGACCTTCAGTAGAAACATTGGAGCAGTAGCATAAGTGGTGTAGGGCTGCCCTTGAACAGGAGATTGGTTTCACCAAATAGCTATGGCCTCTGACTTCTCAAGTATAATCAGCTAAGATGAATGTGCACAATAGAAGAGGGAGATTGTTGGCTGCAAGTCATCCACCACTTCTTCCAACAGGAAACAAAGGATACAGTGTCGTCTATTAGAAAGAACTGGGCTTCTAGGCATGACAAATGTTTATGTGTTCCCTATGCGGAGGAGATGGGTAAGCCACAGCCAAACGGCTATCCCTACAAGGACAATGATTGGACCTTGAAAATCAATCATGAACAACCCGTATCTTCACAGACCTCATCTGTCACTGAATAGTCATGAGGCCCTACACTAATAAACCAAACAGTGGTGGATGGTTTCCTTACGAAACAGCACCACTCCTGTCCTCAGTTTGGGTGTGTGGTTTTGCAGCTCTGTTGGAAGTCCTGCCATCTTTAAAATCCTGCAGCTGGCAGGGGGAATCTGATAATGAATAAGAACTTAACTCTCCCCGTGCCTGCGGTGAGTGGTGGGACCGGTCTTGAGACCCCCACTGAGCTCTGGGATCTCTTCGCTGCATACTTCACAACCCGGCTGATGGACTGGCCCCTCCAGTCACTGAATGGCTGAGCGGCCAGTCCATCAACCCGGGACAGGCATTTTCCTCAGATTTTCACAACTCGTGGGAAAATTCCTTCCAGTGGGGGTCCCGAGGCTGGTTCCACCGCTCACCATGGGAACAGGGAGAGGTAAGTTCTTTCTCGCTACCAAATACTTTTCCCTGCCCCTGCCGGCTGCCTAATGGCCTGCCTTCTCCTTTAATGGATTGTAATGCCATACACAACCTGGGGATAGGTGTGGTACTGTTTTTGAAAGAAAGTAGCTGTGTTTTTTAAATCTTGGATAATTTAATTTATAGCGTAGAATAGTGTGTAGTACTGTGCTATTCTGTCCCACTACTAACATGTACCGTGAATGCACATTTAGAGATGTGAACCAGGCCATAGACCTCCCTATGTCTCGCTGACATTCAGCATTGATGCCCGGATTAATGCAGCTGGAAGCTATAAACTGGAATATCTGAGATGGGTTTTACATTCATTAGATAAAGGCTCCTGTCAGTGATTCTGTAAATCTGCTTCTGGTGCATAAAATTTGTGTTTATTACATTGAACTAAACTTTTTTGACACCAAGAGAAAAACTGATAAACAGCTGATAATTTCATTATTGAGATGATAGGATCCTCGGATAACACCACTTCTCACATTCATAAATGTTCCTCCGAAAATGTCAGCATATGAAGCGAGTTTAAATCATGCAAATGGACATCAAAGGCGCAGGTGTGAATACATTCTGAGACTTGCTAACAAATACACAAATTTCATTATGTACTGACGTGGTGTGAAAAAGAAAATGTTACCAGCTATGCCCTAGTCACCTCCAGGTGTCCAAGTGGTGGTCCTACAGCAAGTAAGCCCCCCCCCCCCCCCTTTCAAATTTTTACATATTAACTCGATCTTCAGTATCTATTCATATACTTTACATGACTTATTTTGTGCTGATTGAGTTCGGCTGGGTTCACACTACGTTTTTGCGATCCATTTTTTAATTTTTTTTTTTTTTGGGGGGGGGGGGGCAAAAAATGGGTGATAAACAGATAAATAAATAACAGATACATTTCTGTGCATCCTTTTTAATCAGTTTTTCAATTGACTTCCATTGTAAAAATAAATAAGGATCAAAACAGATCCTTTTTTTTTTACACAAAAACATAGTCAACCTCATTTCTGTGTCCGTAAAAAAAAAACGACCAGATTTGTTTTCATCCGTTTTTCATCCGTTTTGTTGCCAAAAACGGATAGAATAAACAATTGCAAAAACGTAGTGGGAACCCAGCTTTACACTACTTTCATAACTGGAATCTCCCAGTATTCTTTGCACTTTAACTCTCTCCAGATACACTCGAACTGATGGCCCAAAAAGTTTGATCGACAGCTATCTCAGCCAATGGCCTTTTACACAGTCACCCTTGGCTTAACATGCATGTGTTTTCAGTTAAGGGATCAGGGAGTATGCTGATGCCAGTCTTTTCACAATGGCTTATCACCCAAAGAAGAGGAGGATCAGGTAGTTAAATTCCGACAGTCCAATCCTTATCTTCCCCCACGATCTAGGGTCCATCTGCCAGCACTTCTTCCAGTCAGCTCTTTGAAGGGGCCTGAGTGCTGGCAGTGCTATCGGCTGGCGCTATTCGCTTAAAGGGAACCTGTCATCCGGCATTTCGACACAGAGCCTGCCCGACCATCTGGTGCAGCCCCGAATACTTACCCTTTGCTGCAAGTCCAGCTCCTGGATCCGGTCCCTGGAGGGAGATATCGGCGCTGGAAGGTGAGCTCGTGCAGTATGCTAATTACATGAGATGAGTCTGATGCCCATAGAGAATGACTGGAGCTGTCATTATGGGTGTCGGAATAATCTCTGGAGCGCGCGTACGGCTGCCGATGGTGATATCTCCGTCCCGGGACCGTGTCCAGAAGCGAGACTTGCAGCAAAGGGTAAGTATCGGGGGGTCGGGCGAGCTTGGTGTCTGAATGTCGGGTGACAGGTTCCCTTTAAATAAGAGAATGCTGCAGTAGCTTGCACCACCGCTACTAATATTACATTATGTACAATAGCGTATAATGATGTGAGAACATGCAGAAGGACCCTTAATAGTCTAGGTTGCCCCTGGATAGGGATAAAAAGGAATGAAAATCAAGGGGCTGTATAGATTCCATTCTTGAGTTCGGCTTAAATCAACTGGTTTCAGAAAAATGTATAGATTTGTAACTTACGTCTATTTAAAAATCTCAAGTCTTCCAGTACTTATCAGCTGCTGAATGTCATGCAGGAAGTGGTGTATTCTATCCAGTGTGACACACTGCTCTCTGCTGCAAGCTCTGTCCATGTCAAGAACTGTCCAGAGCAGCAGCAAATCCCCGTAGAAAACTTATCCTGCCCTGGACAGTTCCTGACATGGACAGAGGTGGCAGCAGAGAGCACTGTGTCAGACTGAAAAGAATACACTACTTCCTGCAGAACATACATTAGCTGATAAGTATGGGAAGACTTGAGATTTTTTAAATAGTAAATAAGTAAATTACTAATCTATATAACTTTCTAAAACCAGTTGATTTGAAAGAAAAAAATTTTTGCTGCATAACCCCCTTAAAGTTAAACAGGTTAGGTAACACAGCGGATCCACATCCATTGCTCATTACATTGATGATGGGCTGTTATTTTGTGTCTCCATTTAGTACATTGTGTTCAGTTGTTAAGAAGCTGTGAGTCTGTATGGCTTATTAACACCTTAATATCCCTTGCAGCTTGACTCATTAGCATGAGGTTAACTTACAGCCATTCAGTATAGACTGTTTGGATAAAGGCGAGGTGTATATGTGTTAATGAGCCAAGCTATCCTTTGTATTCACACAAAGCTAAAATTAGAATAAAATGAATTCATACAATCCATAAATCCTGCAAAAGGGAACTGGTAGAATAAAAACACAAAAGGGTCATGGAAATGTATGTTAGATGGTATATCAGTGAAATAGAAAGTCAATTTTAATTTCAGACACTGGTAGAACATGACTTTTAATAATAGTTTTACTTAAGGGTGGTGGTACAAATGTTATAAATATCAAGTACTCCAGCTTAGTAGTAGAAGGGGCAGAGGTCATACACAGGCCCCTCTGACACTAATATTTCACCAGGGTTAAAAATAACACAATGTTTTATAAAAATTACAGTTAAAAAAATAATAATACATAGAAGTTGTGAGCTCAGGATCTGGAAAAAAGTAGGAGATCGAGGGGGGTTAAGTTTACAATATACATAATTTTTTTTTTCTGTTATCATGCTGTAAAACAAAGCTTAACTTATAATAAATCAAGGTCCAGTCTCCTGAAGGCAGATTTTCTGACTTGTGCTGGTTGATCAAAACAGACTAAAAACAGGAATTCCGGCCAGTACAAAGAGTCACAGCTCAATGTGTCCATCAATCACATGACTGCCTTTTCAGTAAGCGCTCAAATGGCCTGGGATACACAGGACTTCCTGTTTTCTGACTCTGAGTTCCATGATAACTAAAAAAAAAAAAAATAATAATAATAAATGTATATTGCAAACTTGCTTTATTTCACATCTACTGTTGATTTAGATTTTGAAAGTGGTATTGACAGGGACACTTTAAGAACTTTTAAGTATGTCAAACCACTGACATAACTTGTTGGTAGTTCCATAGTATCTGTGTACTCTATTGGTGCTTTTATCATCACAGTGAATTTCTTTATGCACAGTTAGGCTATGTTCACACTACGTAAAACTACGTCCGTAGTTCTCGTTGCAGAACTACGGGCGTAGTTTTAAGGGGGGGGAACATAGCCTTATTTTCAATGGGATCCCGGCCGGAGCGTACACACATCGTATGCGCTCCGGCCCGGTCCCCATGCGGCGCCGGAAAAAACTGACATGTCAGTTTTCTGCGGCCGGAATTCAGTGAATTCCGGCCACAGAAAGACCTGTCCGTTCACACAGTGAAGCAAGTGGCTCCTGCAGCTTGCTTCACTGTGGGCTATGGGAAGCTCTGATGCGGGCTCGCGCTGAGCTTTAGAGCTCCACGGCCGAAAGATCACCGGCCGGGATGATCCGGGCTGAGACCAGCCGTTCTGTGAAGTTCGGTGATGTTAACTGTCAAATCAAATCATTGTCTGCTTTTATTTTCAACAAGGATTGTATGTTTTGTAGTCATTTGTAGTCCTATACAAAATGTAGTAGGTGGGTTCATATTGTAAAACTTTTTGAAATAATTTTAAAAAATTTCCCAGCTCTTAGTATAATTTTATGCTATGTATTTTAAAATCTGGCAGCCGACAGAGGCAGGGAGGAATTTGATAATGAGTACCAACGTACCTCTCGTGCCTGTGGTGAGTGGCGGGACCGGCATCAGGACTGGACGCTCAGTCAATGATTGACTGTAACGGCGTCCCTGTCCAGTCACTGACTGGCTTAGCGTCCAGTCCATCAGCTAGGTCTGGCATTTTCCCCCTAGTCATGACATCATCACAACTGGGGGGGATGCCTTCTGGCCAGGTGCAGCGCCGGAGATCCCGGCAGGGGTTCCGAGGCCGGTCCTGACTGTCACCACAGGCAGGGGGAGAGGTAAGTTGGTACTAGTTATCAAATTACCCGTGCCCTGCCGGCTGCTAGATTTTAAAAATGGCCGAACTTCACCTTTAAGATAGTGTAGCAAGTTTAACCCCCATAATAGGGCCAGCGATCAGCTGACAAATGAGTAAATTCTCATTTATCAGCTGATCGCTCAATTCTGCTATAGTTGCTATAGTCATTGCATTATTTATTTCGGCAATAGAGAACTTTAGGATAGCACCTCTTCAAGGTTAGGGAGAGGATTCACAAGATATTTTCAAAATCCTTTTGTGTTTTTTTAGCTTCATATAATCATTTGCCTCACTGTGCGCTGAACGCTCCAATCTGGTTTTATGTAAAGATAGCCTATCTATTTTATTACTGTTTATATTTCATATTATAAAAGTCTGTGTCTCTTAAAACTGTTTGCAGTTGAAGATAATTGTATTGATACGGTGAATGACTATAACAAAATTTAATTTATTAGGTTTGTTATCTATTGTCATTTGCAACCTAAAAAGAAATCCTTCATGTTTTCAGTGCTGACCATAAAAATGTTACAGGTTCCTCGTTCAATGCCGAACTCAGTCATTTCTAAATGGTCTTTAAAGTTTCTGAATGAACTTTAATTGTGAGGCTAGACCAGGCGGGTACATGGAGGACAAAGGGCCCTTTTTCTAAAATCTACATGTGAGGCAATTTCCTTTGCTGGTTCTTGCCACAATAGAAAAAAAGTCATGAAGGTATGTGTATAGTGCACACATATCATAAGTATGCAAACAGTACTATTTGGCTGGGTTCACACTACCTTTTTTTGCAATTTTGTGTATGTTAAAAAAAAAAACAAAAAAAAACGATCAAAACGCATCTTCTTTTTTAAAGTGGAAGACGAAAGAAGGGATCAAAACAAATGCATCCATTTTTTGCAAAAACGGATTGCAAAAACGTAAAGTGAACCCATAGTTAAAGGAATTGTTTGGCCAAAACCAGAATGTTCATTTGGGGGACTGGGGGTTGCCCAAAATAATAAACATGCTATTGTCACTTCACCTGGTACCCTGCAGCTTCTGCACCAATGCTTCCAGTCCTTTGCTGGTCTCCGCTCGCTGGACCTGCCTGCTCAGCCAATCGGTGGCCTCAGTAATGTCCTGTCCCAGTAGTAATTGGTTATCTGAACAGACAGGTCCTGTGGGGATGAAATAGCACACAAGTGGAGGCATGGCACAAGAGGATACTCTTTTTGTTTGTTTTTATGTTATTTTTACACAACCTCCAGTCCAGGAGAGAGAAATTTCTTTACTTGACAAGAGGAGACCCCAATGTATGAGCCAGAAAAGAAAGCTCTAGCTGGTCTAATCCATTCCTCGTTGGCTTTTGTGCATTGAAGGGAATAAGGGAGTATGTCCAGACCCAGCCTCCTGGACAACAGCAACTGCTAACCATGATTTAGAGAAATAGAAACCATGGCAATCAGCTGATCACCTGTCTGGCTTCTATTTAAAAAAGGGTCTGCTTTGGCTGGGTTCACACTAGCAGAATTCAGACACATTTTTTGCATCAATAACAAGACCACCTGTCCCAGCCCAACTGTGGTCCTGGTGACGCCAACTGACAGCTGTCAGTTTCAATCTTCTCATTAGACCCAAGCTCGGGCCAGAACCTAAGGCCATAATACAAAACCAAAAGTACACCCATGTTATATTATTGTGGACCCAGCCTTTATGAGATAAGCAATGACAGAAGAATCTGACAGCTACCTTTTTTCTATTCCAGTCTATAATGATGGACATTCCAAAAGACTTCTATAGGACAATCTGTGCCATAATTATGGTCCGTACTAGAGCTTGTCAGTAATTTTTGCAGATCTATAAAACTACGGTCAGTGTGAACAGCCCAATAGAAATCAATGGGTCTTAACTTTGTCTGTGACTGCGGAATGTGTCTGTAATCGTATGGAACGTATTAAAGTAGCCTTAAGCCCCTATTCCATGGGCTGTCAGCGCTCGTTTGCTCCTTGTTCCCCGCTCTCTGCCGCCGTGTGTGATAGCACCGGGAGAGTGCGGGAGGGGCCGCGGGGAGCTGCCTGGGGGCTGCCCGGGTGATCGCTTGATCGTCCGGGCAGCCCATAGAGGATAGTGGCGGTCTGCTGCTCCTATTCCGGTAGCAGATCGCTGCTATTACAGTCGCTTGTTTTTTAACATGTTTGGAAAAACAAACGACTGCAACGATCAGCCGACATGAACGATGACTGCTGATCATTGACTTCTATTCCTTGGGAATCGTTCCGTGGAATAGGGCCTTTAGTCAAACCTGTAACATAATGAATGAAATAAGGGTGATAGCTGTAGTCTGATTCACCACTTGACAGATGTTTATGTATATTGTAAGCTTTAGATATTATCTTCTCTGAATCTTATCTCGAGCTGTAAAAGGGTAAAAAAGTAGCAGTTTTTCTTTTTGCTTTTGGTCAATCTTTTCAGCCATTTACAACTCAAAATGAGGCTCGAAAAATAGATGGGATTTCACTAAGACCAATCTGTGGTAAGTAGAGATGAGCGAACATCGAGCATGCTTGAGTCCATCCGAACCCGAACGTTCGGCATTTGATTAGCGGTGGCTGCTGAAGTTGTATAAAGCCCTAAGGCTATCTGGAAAACATGGATATAGTCATTGACTATATCCATGTTTTCCAGACAACCTTAGAGCTTTATCCAACTTGAGCAGCCCGTGCTAATGAAATGCCCGAACGATCTGGGTCGGATGGACTCGAGCATGTTCGAGGTTCGCTCATCTCTGGTGGTAAGTAAATCTGCCCTATGTCGTGACTGCTGTCTGCCACATATAGAAACCTAAGCAGATGTAGATTTCCCCTGTGTTTTATGCCAGTAAATCTGATGGGCCACACACCTCTTTTGTGCCCACTTTCTCAGAAGTCAGCAATAAAGTTGCAAATTTTGTGCAACTAAGATTAGCAAAATTATATTTTATTTTACTTTTTTAAATCCAGAAACCTGTTTGTAAATTCCCTCCAATGTATGAACATAACCTTAGCTGCCAATCCATGGCTGGCATAACATCTCTCACAGAGGCTTTCCTACAAATAAGAAGAATAAATTATCCTAGCCATAGGTATTTATTGATACAGTAAAATATATCAAGATCATAAAAAATTGTAAAAAAAAAAAAAAAGCTAGTAATGTCAACGCAGGAGGCTAACAGGGCTTCAGCTGTAAGAAGCAGATTATCCGCCAATGTTTAATGCCATTTTCACGCCTACTACTTCTTCCAAGGCCAATAAATTTAGATTTCAGGCTCCTCCTGGCTGCTACTTTTCACATAATCGTTACATTGAAACTCTTGCACACAACACTGAATTGCTCAGTGTTCCCTGGCAGGACTGCTTGTAAAGAGCATCAAAGAGAATGGCCCCTATTGAAGTAACTTTAAAACCTGCAAATAAAATATAGATCAAATGCTCAAAGCGAAATATGCTAACACACCATATCTTTAAGAGAAGGTCTTTAGGGGCACATGTCTTCCTTTGTATAGAATTTTGGAAGACCGAAGCTTTTCAGTGAGTTTGCTGTCGACTTCTGGTTAATGATTATGTTACAGAACAAGGGTCCATGGTCCCGGGCTGTTTATTAACAGAGAATTTCTTTGTCTTTTTAAATGAATTAAACATATGTTTCTTTGTCTTTTTATGTCCTGTACATGGCAAGCTGTGCATTTAAAAGGAATACGAAGGAGACAGCAGAAATGCAAATGAAGGCTCACTTTTTGTGTGATGGTTTCCTCTCTGACACAGCTTAAATAATCATGTTCTGGATCTCCAGGGAAAATTGCTTTGGTCTGCAGAATGTTTTTTTAATGTGACACCGCAGCCTTCCACATGGCACATTAGAAGTTGTACTGTTGTAGGGAATGGCGTATTAAGACTTGTACTATGGTTGGGAAGACCTGACACCAGTTGCAGAAAAACAGTTTGGAAACTATTGCTGTTCCGCCGAAAATGCTTTAATAATAATATTACATAACAGTTAAGAGTTTAAATCTAAAAGTAGCAGATTTTTTTCTTTGTATATATACACTCACCGGCCACTTTATTAGGTACACCATGCTAGTAAAGGGTTGGATCCCCTTTTGCCTTCAGAACTGCCTCAATTCTTCGTGGCATAGATTCAACAAGGTGCTGGAAGCATTCCTCAGAGATTTTGGTCCATATTGACATGATGGCATCACACAGTTGCCGCAGATTTGTCGGCTGCACATCCATGATGCGAATCTCCCGTTCCACCACATCCCAAAGATGCTCTATTGGATTGAGATCTGGTGACTGTGGAGGCCATTTGAGTACAGTGAACTCATTGTCATGTTCAAGAAACCAGTCTGAGATGATTCTAGCTTTATGACATGGCGCATTATCCTGCTGAAAGTAGCCATCAGATGTTGGGTACATTGTGGTCATAAAGGGATGGACATGGTCAGCAACAATACTCAGGTAGGCTGTGGCGTTGCAACGATGCTCAATTGGTACCAAGGGGCCCAAAGAGTGCCAAGAAAATATTCCCCACACAATGACCCCACCACCACCAGCCTAAACTGTTGATACAAGGCAGGATGGATCCATGCTTTCATGTTGACGCCAAATTCTGACCCTACCATCCGAATGTCGCAGCAGAAATCGAGACTCATCAGACCAGGCAACGTTTTTCTAATCTTCTACTGTCCAATTTCGATGAGCTTGTGCAAATTGTAGCCTCAGTTTCCTGTTCTTAGCTGAAAGGAGTGGCACCCGGTGTGGTCTTTTGCTTCTGTAGCCCATCTGCCTCAAAGTTCGACGTACTGTGCGTTCAGAGATGCTCTTCTGCCTACCTTGGTTGTAACTGTTGGCTATTTGAGTCACTGTTGCCTTTCTATCAGCTCGAACCAGTCTGCCCATTCTCCTCTGACCTCTGGCATCAACAAGGCATTTCCGCCCACAGAACTGCCGCTCACTGGATGTTTTTTTCTTTTTCGGACCATTCTCTGTAAACCCTAGAGATGGTTGTGCGTGAAAATCCCAGTAGATCAGCAGTTTCTGAAATACTCAGACCAGCCCTTCTGGCACCAACAACCATGCCACGTTCAAAGGCACTCAAATCACCTTTCTTCCCCATACTGATGCTCGGTTTGAACTGCAGGAGATTGTCTTGACCATGTCTACATGCCTAAATGCACTGAGTTGCCGCCATTTGATTGGCTGATTAGAAATTAAGTGGTAACGTGCAGTTGGACAGGTGTACCTAATAAAGTGGCCGGTGAGTGTATATATAGTAAGCAAAATCCTATAAGTTTATATTCATATGCTAAGAGAATGGCCTATGTTTAAAAAAGCATACTGTACTTTTTTTCTTTATTTTTTTTCTCTGATAATGATTTGATTTATAATTAAAAAAAAAAATTTCCCCTAAAACATCAAAAAAAGGGAAGGAATTACAGTGACCTAGTAGATTACTGAAATAAAGTACTTTTACTGTATGATAATGTCATCCAGTCCCACGCAGGGGAGTACTTAGATAATATAGAACAGACCCGATTTGGATTCCTCAAATAAAAAATCTTCGCGTGTGTGTGTGTGTGTGTGTGTGTAAGGTAGGAGCAAGTAAGTTAGGGTTAGATATTTAAAAGGTCGAAGCTGGGATTGCCAGTGCAAAGGAATCAATAATTAAGCTGCAGTAATCAATATAATTCTGATTTCTTATGTAGCAAAAGTTGTAACCTGTTGTCCTTGGTTATGACCCAAGATGGACCAGGGAACTGCAATCTCCACAAAGTACTGGCAGTTGGTCTTCATTGAGCAAACAAGGCAGATTATGGCAAAGTGTGATCTCTCTGTTGCATGGCAAGAGCAGGGTAAGGCTGGGTTCACACTACGTATATTTCAGTCAGTATTGTGGTCCTCATATTGCAACAAAAACCAGGAGTGGATTAAAAACACAGAAAGGATTTGTTCACACAATGTTGAAATTGAGTGAATGGCCGTTGTTTTAAAATAACAGCAAATATTTGCCATTAAATGGCGGCCATCCACTCAATTTCAGCATTGTGTGAACAGATCCTTTGTGTGTTTTTAATCCACTCCTGGTTTTGGTTGCAATATGAGGACCACAATACTGACTAAAATATACGTAGTGTGAACCCAGCCTAAGGGTGCATTTACACAGAAAGATTTATCTGACAGATTTTGGAAGCCAAAGCCAGGCATGGCTTTGAAAAGAGGATAGATCCCAGTCTTTCCTTTATGACCTGATCCCTGTTTATAGTCTGTTCCTGGTTTTGGCTTCAAAGATCTGTGTAAACGCACCCTTACAATTCAGAGGGAAACCAGGGAGTGATTAATTTAATGGGGGGAGAAAGATAGTAAAGAGATGTAAACTACTTTTAACAATACATTTGTATTGCTTTACATATGTGTGTGATACATTTGAAATGTCTTGGTAAATCCCCCTCAAAATATATAAAAATTGTCCAATGTGCATTTTAATTTAAAGGGGTTTGTGTCGACGGTTGATAAAGTTTTTGTCATTCAGGATAAATCTGGCTGTTTTGTCTGCCAACGAGAAGGTAGAAAAAGGAGAAAATTCTTGCTCAGAATACAGTCTGAGAATCTTGAAAAAAAAGTCTAAGACCAGTCAATATCTTTTCTAGGCCGTTTAACGGCGGTTTTTTTTTTTTTTTTTTTGGACAGCCATCATTTTGTGCCCAAAAAAAGGCCACTATTTCAAAAGAACACTTGATGTTTTGAAATCACGGACATTATATGGATGCTAAATAAAAAAAAAATCCATCAAGTGGTCAAAAAATTTGTTGTGTGGTCATAGCCTAAAAGTGCCATTTGCATGTGTTGATGATCAGAAACAAGCAGTGTATATTTGTTCAACTGGTCACCCGACCCATGTAAACGTGCAGTGACCAGATGACAGGTGAGTGTTTACCAATCTGATTGTTATAGTGTGGGTATAGGTTGGCAACACTTCTCTCTAGTATGTGCTACCAACATAAAGCAAAATGTTTTAGGATTAACAATCGAATGATCATTCCTCCCCCATGCGTTGTGCAGTGACCTGTGGGAAGGACACCCTCTTATTATATTACCGATTGGTAATGAGGAATGTTTTTCTCTAATACCTTGGATTCCAGAAGTGATTGATGAAATTGGGGGGTAGGTTGTTATCATTAACCTTATGAACGGACATATCCTCCTATCAGGACCTCACCCCCCCCCCCCTTTAGAAAACAGGTACTTGTACTCCTAAACTGTTCTTGCCAGTGATCTTCTGCTGTACGAGATAGGGGTGTATGGATATATATATAAAAAAAAAAAAAATATATATATATATATATATATATATATATATATATATATATGTGTGTATGTATATCACCCTGTAATGTCATATATTATATAACAGGATATCTATGCAATGGGAGACACCATTTTAGAAGCCATCTCTGAGTTTTTGGAAGAAGAAATAAAACGGTAAGATGAATTAAAATTAGATTTTTAGGTGTTTTATTTGTTTGCCATAATATTCCTTCCCATTATTCGTCTTACTACTATCATTTCATCCAATATGACAATGAACAAGCAGTCTTACTGATCATCGACTTGTACAAATGAACAAAGCGATCATTCATGGCAGATAAAATGTTGATTTTTGTTAGGATAATGCTCATGTCGTGCATGCAGAAAACTGATCAGTTATTCCCGGTTATTGTGTAATTGCGTTATGTAATGGGCCGTCGTCTTCATTGGGAGTAGTCAGGCAAACGATAATTCCCCAGGCAAGGGAGTCCTGAAATCTTGGAAATTTCAGTGACTCATTACATTGCCTCAGAATGTATATATGGGGACATAATATAACAAGGTTACGCCAGTGATTGCTGTTTATTTTCCTGCCTGATCCTGAATCCGTCAGAATAGTCATTTTTATGTGCCCTTGCGTCTTTATTTTGTTTTTGCTTTTTTTACGCTGTCACCACAGCTGCTAAAAACCTCAGCTCCTGCCATTAATGTCTTGTGCAGGGCTTTGTGTTTCCCCCCTGTCGTCCCTATCAGACCCCCCGTAGAGAGTGAGAACTTGCATTCTAGGAATCTCCCAGCCAATATTACGACTAGAATGCTTACTCTGCTTTATTTGGACATCTGCAGAAAACCTTTGTTTTTATACTACTGAAAGCAATGTGTATGTTGTGCCGGATCATTTCTTTGCTTAAAGGATAATACTCGGTGCGGGAAAAAGGAACATAAATTATTTAGGCAAATAAGAATATATGAATGACCCTTTTCATGAGCTCCTTACATATGTCGTATAGATCAGAGAGTGAAAACGTATATAGGAGTCAAATCTAAATATTTTTGACCTGCAGTTAAAGGGGTTGTCCATCACTGACAAACCCCCTGTAGGTCTGGGGCCACAGCCAGATAGACATTTCCTCTGCAATGTCTGTATTACTAGTAGTTTAGATGAATGACTGGCCATTTATATGTTATGTTGTCAGATCAGACCTTCCAGTTGCTACTCTAGGTCATAAGGGATAGGACTAGGGCTATAGGGTGACTTGTGTTGCAGGACAGCAAATTGCTTCCAAGTCATGCGACCAAAATCTCTTTGTGACTATTACAACTCTAATTTCTTTGTGTAGAAAAATAGCCATGTCAAGCAAGCCGCATGTGACTTGCCTTGGGGTCAATGGTGACAAAGTTGCACATGACTTGTGACCAAAAATCCACCAAACACTGATTTTTTTTTTTTTTTTTTTTAATTTGAGACCATCACATTGTAGTCAAGCTATATAGAAGGTCCCAGCACGACACAATTTATTAGCATTATTTGCGACATCACAGTGTGACAGTGTTGTTAAGTGACCAAAGTCTAGCCTAAAGTAGTTGGGTCTAGATTACTCGGACCATTCTTTGTCTTCAATATTGCCCTTATAGGGCTTATGGACCAGGGTTGTCTTCATAAGTCTGAGAGTACTTTTGTGTGCAGTGTCCAGTTTTTTTTGATAATCTGTAGGGAACTAAGACAGTGGCAGTACATGAAAAGAGTAAGGGCCCTAATATATTAAACAATTATCGTCCATACTTGGCCGATTACCAGCCATTCCGGCCAATTGCTTGCTGTAATAATGCCTGTTATAGGACTACGATCAGCCAACATTCACAATGACGGCTGATTGGGGTCTTTTAACAGTTTAAAAAATCCTGATCATGATAGCAATGGTCTGCTGGACCAGGGTGTTAAATGTCTGTAAGTTGGTGCAATCTGACCTAGTGCCCACGGCTGAGGGTATTCTTCAGTGATTAATGGATGGAGTGTGGTCGCCTTCAAATCCCCTTCCAGCTTGTTAATGTTGCTCTGTTATATTTAATGTTATGGCATACACTTTATTTTAGCATTGTTATGAATGGTTGGGATGTGTATTTTTGGTAACAAATCCAGGCCACTGTGACCTTTGCACCAACAACTTGAGTCTGTGTTTAAAGCCACTCTGTACCACTATCTAACCCCCCAAACCGCTTGTACCTTAAGATAGTTGCTTTAATTCCAAGATCTTGTAATAGTAGTATATCTGCGCACACTATTGGGGGCAATTAGAACATCAATCTAAGACAAATGGCATTTTCTTCTCTCTACCACCCACCAATGTATACCAGTTGAAAAAGGTCGTGTTAGACCGAAACGTCCGTTATGGTGTACGATGTATGGATAAATTATGATACAAAGAAATGCATGTGCCTAATCTCAGAGCCATTTTCACTATGTATATACATATTTGAATAAAACAAGAATAACAGGAAAAAGCAAGATAACTGTTTTGTGGTGTGCAATTAATATTATAGCATATTAAATCCATGATCTGTCCTGGGGTCCATTTGACAGGTGATGCAGCTATTGTCCTAAAAAACAACTTTTAAACTTGCAGCCCTGGGTCAAAATTGGCATTGCCAGAGTGTCTATGCCCTAGGATTGCAACCCCCCCCACCCGCCCGTCCCTCTTCCCTGCCCTCTTCATCATTAGGAATGCCCTTAGAATAATTTCTCCTATTCACCACCTGTCTCAACACTGCACATGTGCTGGATCGTTAAGGCCCCTGTGCATTGTTTAGACAGGTGAAAAACAGGAAAAATCCTGCCTGGGGCATTCCTAATGGTGAGGAGGGCAGGGAAAAGGCTGCAAGTTTAAAAGTTGTTTTTTAGGACAACAACTGCATCACCTTTCAGACGGACCCCAGGACAGATCTTGGATTTAAAGCAGCTATCCGAAGGTACAAGCGGTTTGGCGGGTTCATGTTTTGGGGCTGGAGATGGGGTTGGTGTAACCATAGCGTCTGTTTTGGATAATAATACTTAAATACACATCAATAGAAATATTCCATTGTTATCTCTGTACCACTATACAGAAATGAGTTGTGCTACAAGTCATCTCTTTCTCAGAGTGCAGTCTGTCACAGATCACATCTTGTGCCAAACATGGATTTCCTGACATTTTTTGACAGTTTTTTTTTTTTTTTTTGTTCGAGGTTCTTTGACAGCAGCAGTGTATACAAACCACTTGTACCTTTGGATAGTTGCTTTTAATTCAAGATCTGTCCTTAGGCTGGCACAACCTCTCTGTCCCTCCTCCCCGCCCTCCTCACCATTAGGAATGCCACAGGCAGATTCTCTCCTATTCCTCAGCTGTGTGAATACTGAACATGGGCTGGATTGTTAAGGCACCTGTGCAATGTTCAGACAGGAGAAAATGTCTCAGTGGCATTCCTAATGATGAAGAGGGTGGGGAGGTGGGACGGAAGGGGAGGTGCAAAGTTAGGGCACAGATACTCCCGTAGAGGATGGGGCTGCAAGTTAAAAAGTTGATTTTTCAGGACAATAACTGCATCACCTGCCCCAGGACAGATCTTGGATTAAAAGCAGCTATCCAAAGGTACAAGTGGTTTGGGGAGGTCAGATTGTGGGTACAGAGTCACTTTAAGCTTTCACATGTCATTTCATATCTTAACATATAAAGCATTTCTTGATGGTCTCTCCCCTCAAAAATGCATGTTATTGTTGTTGAACAGGGCTGTAGGGGCGGGGCTTAATGACAGTAGTGCCTCATATCAACTCCTACATCGGCACCATAGGCCCCATCCCCTCCATGACATAATCGGCTGGGAGAATGGCACCCCGGGAGGAATGGCACTAAGTTAAAAGGCAGCCAGCTGATAAGCCGACTGCCAAGCTAACAAAACGATTTGCTTTATTATCACTGTATATTATATATATATGGTTTTTAATGTCATCAGAGATATATAGCTCCAGCATGGAGATACATGCCAAATGTGTTTATATAAGCAGATGTGAACAGAGCCTTATTGTGTAAAAGGGTTTTCCAGCACACTTGATGAACTAACCTAATATTACAGGGATTTTTTTGGACAAAAATTATTGATTGCCTATCCTCGGGATAGAGTATTAGTGTCATATTTGTTGGGTACTAACACCTGGTGCCGCATTGTTTGCCAGAGCAACCAGCTCTATTTCCTGTGTAGTGGTCAGTTACTGCAGCTCAGTTGTCATTGAAGTAAATGATGAGTTAAGCTGCAGTATTTCAGAAGTACCACTACACAATGGTATATAGCAGTACCATGGCTGTGCCAAAAGGCTGATTGGCTGTTCAGACAGCTATGAATATCCTATAAAATAAATAAATTATATATATATATATATATATATATATATATATATATATATATATATATATATATAATATATAGTGCCCTGAGGATATAAACTCATTTTATGAGTCTACATACAAAAATAACATGTTTACTTCAATCCCTCCATAATAAACCTGAGCACATGAAGACTTGACGGTACATGAGAATGCTTCAGTGTTTCTTTATTCCTATATCCATTCTAATGTCTGATGATCTCATGGCATCCATGTATATAAGCCCCTAAGCTTAATCTGCAGAATAAAACAAACCTGATCCTTCAATATTCACCTCAATTAACCAGCGCTCTGTCAGACAAGACTTTTCATCATCAGGAGCTAGGAGCGTCAGCCATAATATCTATTTATACCACCCAGGACCAAATCTAAATACCTAACAATGTCTGTCTTCACCAACCCAATGTATGCAAAAGTCAGAGACGACGCAGTAAGCGCTGGTTGTCTGAACACGTCAACCTGATTACTTCTCTCATATCCCAAATCACATTGCATTATGTCCCCTTGTGTTTAGCACTCGGGGTTTCCTGTAGTCTAATAGACACAGGAAATGTTTCTGGTCGGCCTGTGTACTCAGCTGGTGGTCCCAAATAACTAAAGGTGTTAATGAATGAAGCAGGTAGCGCCAGCGCCTCTTATGTGAATTAGTTCCATTGATAAATCCGCATTTAGATTCTGTTCCATCTGTATTTAACTCATGTTCTCTCGGGGAAAATAATTATTTTGCTAAATGATTTTCACTTCTTTCTAAATGTTGAGATAACATCTGCTTATTATGTTCCTTCCTGCGAGCAGACGCGTGTTTTATTGCATGTAATCTAAGAGATATAAAGCCTGGAATGTGTGTACATTGTCTTCTAAAGAGCTGCGGTGTATAGGGATTTGGTGGGATATGTCACCCACAGGTTAGGTACGTAAGGTATCAGGATAATGTCCATTTGCATAGAACCCCCTTATGCCGCCCGTCTGCCGATGTTTCTTCACCAGCACCCCACAGCACGCTCCCACCTAGCCAGAATCCTGCTCCACACTGATGAGGGGCAACACCCCAAAACAGCTGTATGTGGATGGATACCTGGCCTTGGTTTTTTGCTTGTCATTACATTGACTTATAGGGCTACTTAATATGGTGGCTACTAGTGATGAGCGAATAGTGAGATATTCGAATATTCGTACGAATATCCCGCGAATATTCGATCGAATATTCAATCCCATTAAAGTCTATGGGAACAAATATTCGATTAGTGAAAAACATCTATTTGACCATTTGGAGGGTAAAACTGGAAGCTGGGGGGTTCGAACGCTTATCGAATATTTATCTAATATTCGCGGGATATTCGTACGAACATCGAATATTCGAATATCTCACTATTCGATCGAACAGTATTCGCTCATCACTAGTGGTTACTATTACTATATGTTAGATACACCTACAATGTTTTGTTCCCAGTAGTCAAATTATGTCCTGATTGTCCTGATTTCTGAAGCCTTCAAGATGTGCGAAGCATCTGTTGAAGCCTTGAAAATAAAGGGGTTATCCAGCGAAAAAAATTAACTGGTGTCAGCAAGTTATATGGTAGTATTTGTAGTTTACTTCTACTTAACATTCTTAAGTCTTCCTATACTTATAAGCTGCTGTATGTCCTGCGGGAAATTTTTTTATTTACATTCAGAAACAGTGCTCTCTGCTGCCACCTCTGTCCATGTAAGGAACTGTCCAGAGCAGTAGCAAATCCCCATAGAAAATCTCTCCTGCTCTGGACAATTCCTGTCTCGGACAGAGGTGGCAGCAGAGAGCACTGTTTCTGAATGTAAATAAAACAACACTTCCTGCACGATATAGTAGCTTATAACTATGGGGAGACTTGAGATTTTTAAATAGAAGTAAATTACAAATTTATATAACTTTCTGATACCAGTTGATTTGAAAGAGAATTTTTTTTACTGGACAACCCTTTAACCCTTAGGCGACCCTGGACTAACCCGTACGTCCAGGGCCGCCTCCATGTGTTCAGACCGGGCCGCGCTCTGAACCGCCACGGTCCCGGGTGCCGCTCATAGCCCGGGACTTTGGCTATTAGCGGGCACGGTTCGATTGCCGTGCCCGCTAATACAGTAATCGGATGCAGCTGTCAAAGTTGACAGCTGCATCCGATTACTTGATGCAGCCATTCCCTGGTGTCTAGTGGGGAAAATCACTTCTCCAGGACGTTGTCCCGGAGGAGCGATCCACACATCTTACCCCATCCGGGGTCAGCGCCATAATGGAGCTGATCCCGGCTTGGCACTCGATTGCTTCCTGCTGCAGCAGCTGGAAGCAATCGATGTGCCTATCTCATCGATCTATGCTGCATATCCCCCAGGGGGGCTTCTAGTGTAAGTGTAAAACTTACACTTAATAAAACTTAATAAAAGTCAGAATCACCCCCCTTTTCCCATGTTATAAATAAAAATAAATAAATAAACATGTTTGGTATGTTTGTTAATCGCCCGAACTATTAATCACATTACTGATCTCAAACGGTAAATGGCGTAAGCGCAAAAAAATCCCAAAGTGCAAAATTGCGCATTTTTGGTTGCATCAAATCCAGAAAAATTGTAATAAAAAGCGATCAAAAAGTCGTATATGCGCAATCAAGGTACCGATAGAAAGAACTAATCATGACGCAAAAAATGACACCTCAAACAGCCCCATAGACCAAAGGATAAAAGCGTTATAAGCCTGGGAATGGAGCGATTTTAAGGAACATATCTTTGTTAACAATGGTTTGAATTTTTTACAGGCCATCAGATACAAAGAAAGTTATACATATTATATATCGTTGTAATTATAACAACTTGATGAACATACATAAGAAGTCAGTTTTTACCCCAGGGCAAATGGCGTAAAAACGGAAAAAAAAATAAAAAAATAAAAGAAATGCCTTTTTTTTAATTTATTTCACCACACTTTGATTTTTTTTCTGGTTTCGCAGTATACTTTATGAAAAAATTCAGCCTGTCATTGCAAAGTACAATTAGTGGCGCAAAAAATAAGGGCTCATGTGGGTTTCTAGGTGAAAAACTGCAAGTGCTATGGCCTTTTAAGCACAAGGAGGAAAAAACGAAAACTCAAAAATTGGCCCGGTCATCTAAGGGGCCCTGTCTGTATCATCATCATAATCATCATCATCCTCCTCCTCTCTATTGGCCGATCACCTCCTCTACCCTATGTGTAGTGCACTCATGTGAAGCTTCCTTCAATCCCCTCTTCTCTTCTCTTTGTGGTCATACACTGGAAAAATCCTGTATATACCTCTGAGAGAAGGCTGCACTGTATACCACTGTATTGTTATACAGTAAGATGGGTTTCCTGTTGGGTTCCATTGTATACAACATGATAGATATTATTTAATTTTCTTTCTGTATACTATTATACATAATAACATGTTATTATACTGAACGCATAGTAGAAGCTTGGAGCAGTCGGTAAATTCACAGAAAGTTACTGTAAACCTGTGTGTATGTATCAGTGGCCCCGCATTGACCATATACATTAGGCCTGATGTAGACAAGTGTTAGTACCAGGACTGCCAGTTAGGGATATGGAACCTCGGAATACCTCCAAATCTTAAGGTTAAATATTTCCTGTATTTCCTTTGAAAGAATTTACGTTTTCGCCATTGGATGACATTTAGACAGATGTGTTCTTCTTGGGAGTAACAATTTCTTCATACGGAGGGCACCTTATAGTGCTTTATACTAAGGATCAGACCAGGGGCGTAGCTAATGTCTCATGGGCCTTGGTGCAAGAAGTGAACTTGGGCCCCCCCCCCCCATGCAGTGCCATGTGACTCCAAAACTGCAACCTGACCCCCACACGCAGAAATGTGATAATTTAGCAATGGTGGCACAGGCAGGACTGCTTTTAGCTTATTTGTTACCTGAGACAAATATTGAAACTCCCTGAACCTCTAACTTACAGTCATACAGTTACCAAATAATAGCAGTTAACCGGGAACAAATACTTTCACAATACATTAACCAAGGAGGGACATGGTGCACCGACCCCCCCCCCCCCCCCCAGTATACAGAGAAAAAATATACCCCCTATACATATAACGTCATACCAGGGGAGGTTGCTTGGAATAAGCAGTGTGTGTATATTATGGCTTAGAGAAATGTTGACCAACCTTTTCCACCCTGGGGCACCCCTCTGGGAGATCTCCCTGTGGCCGCGTATTTTTCCGGAGAGGGACATACAGTTGAAGACTGCGGGTTATGGTCTTAATGGGACATTTTTAGACACACAGAGAAAGAAAGGAATGGGAATATTAACTAATACTCAAATTTAAAACTTTGCAACATGGTCTCAATATTTCTGCAGCTTCATGTCGCCCTATGTGTGACCTGTTCTGGCTTTGAAGGCCATTAATTACTATCTGATAACAAACAAGAGCTTACCATCCTCCTGTCATTCCTCACAAGCTTTAGTAAATTGCAGACCCTTTACTTGCCTCATTGTGTTATTCCTAAAGTTTCTAAAATCCTTTGATGAGCTCTGTCTAGTGTGTATTCTAGAACATTGCCCCCTGGGAATTCAAATATGCAAAAGAACACTGCAGAGACACCATCACTTGTCTCACTGTCAGTGAACTAGCCAGACCTTCCTCCGGGAAGGAACAACCAGGCCAAGGAATGTCTTAAATCAAGGAAACTACCTAAGCAAAGTATCCATCCACAGACAGCTGTTCTAGAATACACTGACGTTGAGACACGTGATGGTGTCTCTGCTGTGTTTTGGTTGATCTCCCTGAGGTCAACCAGCGTCCTTTTGCATGCATTTACTAGTCATTGCTCCCACTAGCCAGAAACCTACTCCACACTGATGAAGGGCAAATACCCCAAAACAGCCGTCTGTGGATGGATACCTTGCTTAGGTGGTTTCCTTGATTGGAGACATTCCTTGGCTTGGTTGTTCCTTCCCGGAGGAAGGTCTGGCTAGTTCACTGACGTCGAGACACGTGATGGTGTCTCTGCAGTATTCTTTTGCATAGTGTGTATATAAATCTGTGATTTTTTTCAGTTTTTTATAACATCATGTCTGATGAAGGGGGGGAGGGCAAGTCATGGCTGCGACCTGTGCAACCGCTGTAGCTACGCCACTGGATCAGACAACCCACATGCCCTGCCATGTACATGTCCTGCAGCCCCCAACATTACTCATCTTGGTTGGCCACCATACACATTAGATGGTTTTTTAGTTCCATCATAAATAGAAGGTTTGACTAACACTTCTATAATGTGTATGACCAGCATTAGCAACTTCTCTCAAAGCTCTGGAGCCACGTAGCTGAACATAATTTCGACCGGTTATTTAGAAATTAGAATTTATCAAGCATTTCCCCATTACTTTTAAAAATGTTTTAGAGACTGCATCAGCCTATGAGCTTCATTTCTGTTAAAACATTTAAATTATTTCCACTAGAAAATTGAAAAGAATGAGAGATTTTAGGTCCTATTTAATTTAATTTTTATAACATTCAATTTTCAATGACCAATATTTCTAGACTAATATGAACAAGGCACTCAATTGTCATCCTGAGATCATGTGACCGGTAGATGTGCTCAGGTATTAAAGGAGACGTCCCACCAACTTTTAAATCAGCTGGCAAGAAGCATCCCCGTGCCTTGTATCGCTGCCTCTGGGTTCCATTTGCTGCAGCTGGGGTTGTGTAGCTCTGCTAGCTCTAGCAACCTCATGACCCCAGCTTAGTGATTGCCTACTCAGCCAATCAGTGACTGGGGCGGGACACCACCTCAGTCACTGACTGGCTGACCGAGCAGTCGTTCAGCCGAGCCATAACGTCGCTAGTGTAGAAGGCGGGTACATGACATACCTTGCTTCCTGCAGAAAATCAAGATGGCAGGCGGGATGGGACCCCAGTGGCAGCTGTTTGAGGCACAGGGGATGGGTGAGTTAACTTGTGAGTTATTTTCACACCCTCCCACACTTGCCTGCTGCTTTCAAAGTTGGTGGGACTTCTCTTTTAAGAAAGTAACACTTTAATTATTTTAATCTCCCCAGTACATAAGGTTGGGATGGGAGAAGGTCTTTTGACAAGATAATCACCATCTGCCCTCTACAATCTGATGGGTGTATTATATTTCACCACTATGCCTCATGGTGAAATATCACAATTACTACATTACAAGTGACAACTTCTCTACAATTACCAAATCTACATGTCTTTGTTTTAATTCTACTGAGTTGAAAGGGATAATATATAGTGAGTACAGGTCTGTTAGATTGCAATGGCGGGCTATTCAAAACAATAAAAAAAAGTAAATGTCTTTATTAAAGGGGTTGTCAGATGAAACCACACTCCCCTGCCTTTTACATTATTGGCTGCAATAGATGGGAGAAGCTGCAGCCATGGGAAATCTGGTAGTGTAAGAAGTTTACTATGTGAAAAGTTTTTTAAAGGATAGTAACCCATAAAAGTGGTGGAAATTTACTTAAGTTAAATGTTAAGTCTTAAGGAGACTCTGTCAGCAGGTTTCTGCTGTCCTATGTAAGTGTAGCATAAACTAGTGATAGAGAAGCTGAACATTGTTCTGTGCAGCTGATTCAGAGATATCCTCCTCAATAACATGGACAATAAGTAGTCCTCTCCATTATATGCATGAGGAGCTCAGTAGTCCTGGATATTCATGAGAAGCAGAAAATTCCCCCCTCCAGCTGCTGATTGACAGTTGACTGCCTATACACACAATGGATAGATAACTGCCAATCAGCAGCTGGAGGGCGGGGGGAGGGATGCGGCAAGAATCCTATTCTCCTGCATATTAGGAGAACGGCTAAACAAAATGATGTAAGTGATACACTGATCTGTTCAGTATTTCACAAGTTTAGGGTGCCCTTATGTAAGGCCGCAAAAACCTAGTGACCAATTCCCTTTAAGGGAGAAAAAACTGGCAAACCTGGTTGTGACTGTTTAAGAACAAAAGTCTCTAGATTTAAAAGTCTCTAGATTTCTGGAAACATAAATATTTTGGTCCTCTTTGAAACAAAAGTAGTATTCACTAAGTACGTGTTTCTAGGAAAGGGGCGTAGCATAAAATGCTTCAGATTGCACCAAAATTGAGCCAACATTTTCACACAAAATAAAGAAAGTTAACTGAGAAGGGGATTAAAAGGGTATTCTAAATTTTATTCAGCTTTTATGTTGCTACCCTGGGGCAGAAGAGGTGTACCCTGCGCTACCCGGGTGTTGTCCTGCCTCATTTTCATGTCCCAGCTAAACGATGTGACAACCAAGATAGACTAATCTAGGCAATGACAGCTCACTCAGCCAATTACTGATTTAGACGGGACAGCGCCACAGTCAGTGATTGGCTGAGCGGGCTGTCACTACCGAGACAAGTCAGTATTGGAAGTGGAGGTGGGGGGTCTTTCAGCCAGGACCCAAAGATGATGCAGGAAGACACTGGGGGAGTGCGGAAAGGTAAGATTAGGCTGCTTGTTAGATTCTGCAGAAACATATGGAAAATGTCATTTTAGCGGAATACCACTTTAAGAAAGAAAAAAGTATCTAGCACAAAGTGTAAAATCAATACTACACAGCATGGGACATATATTCTCCAGTCAAGTTTTAAGTGGTGTAAATCAAAGACAGTAGTAGTAAATGTACCCCATTGTGTCTCTAAAAAAAAATAACATAGAAACAGTCCAGCATGTTTTTTTTATACTGGCCATTATATAGTCCAATTCTGAACGAACAACCTTGTGCCATAGGTATAGCTGTGGAAAAACCATGAGGATTACAAAGTCTTATTTGAAATAATTTGCCATACCTATATAGTTGCGTATAGTCATAGAATTTGGGGAAGGAGGACATAGTAATTTCTACATTATTCATTTTTAAAAACTTGTAGATTGTTCCCTTAGGGCCTCAGAGCATTAATATTTAAGGGCCAGTTCACACTGGGTAAACACGGCGTAATTCCGCGGCGGAGAGCTCCGTGTGCTGCTTTGAGTGAATGAGAGGGCGCGCGCTTGTCCGCTGCCGCTGCTTTCTGCTCAAGGAACTTACATGTTAGTTTTTTGAGCAAAGAGGAGAGGAAGCAGATGAGCACGCGCTCTCCCATTCGCTCAAATCAGCACACTGAGCGCGTCGGGATTCCGCTGCGGAGAGCTTACGCCGTTTGTACTCAGTGTGAACTGGCCCTTAAGGAGTAAACTGAGAGATGACACAGGTCTACCTAGGTCTGACAAAAAAAGACTAACATTGTAGCATTTCTCTTTTAAAAGGAGAGATTGTTCAATGTCAAGGGATTGAAGAGGTTTTCCAATTAACTTATTCTGTGGATAGGGGACAAGTAAGTTTTAATAGAGGAACCCCTTTAATCCTTTTATGTGAGCCATGTGCCTATGTACATTACTGGTGCTGATGCCCTGTGCAGCAGGAACGTATATAAAAGTTCCTGACCATGAAGGGGTTGTAATTAGAGATGAGTTCGAGTCGATCCGAACCCAAACGATCAGCATTTGATTAGTGGCGGCTGCTGAACTTGGATAAAGCTCTAAGGTTGTCTGGAAAACATGGATACAGCCAATGACTATATCCATGTTCTCCACATAGCCTTAGGGCTTTATCCAACTTCAGCAGCCACCGCTAATCAAATGCCGAAGGTTCGGATCGACTCGAGCATGCTCGAGATTCGCTCATCTCTAGTTGTAATGTGTGCGGGGCCGTTTCAATGCAATCGGGCCTGCACACATTAGTGTCCCAAAAGCTGGAGGTAATGACAGGCAGCTGCAGTCACGCAGCTTCCTGTCATTACCCCTTAAATGTCACAATGCATAGTGATTGCAGCATTAAAGGAAGTTAGCACCTGTCACGGAGAGATCAGAAACCACTGCGGGGTCCCGATCACTGACAGGCGGGGCAAATCATCGGTGATCTGTGCATAGTGTTTGCTCTCAGGCAGACTCTATGCACAGATTGCTGATAATACTGATCAATGCTATTCTATGGCTTATGCAGTACAGTATATGCAATCTGAGCATTTGATATATAAGTCCCCTTAGGAGGGTCTTGGTCTGGTTCATTGAGCGATTTCTGTCTTTTTATTATATGCTTGGAGAGTCAATAAAACATCTTTCTATGTTCTGAAAGCACATATCTGAATTTATAAAAGGTACCATGTGTCTCCTTGAGCCAACAGGTATCGAACAGTATCAGCAGTTTGGAACATGAATTACAGCTGACAGATTCCCTTGAATTAGTTGGAAATATGGCTCATCATGTGTTCTTAAGGTCTATATAACAGCACTAAGGGCATTTCTTATTTTTGTCCCAACCCCCAAAAAACTCGTAAAAACTAGCTTCTTAAAAGTTTGAGACTGTAGGTGTTCTGCTTCAATGTCACTGTCAGAAACATTGCGTTCCATTAATACTGTCTCGTAAATGCATTTTCATCACAACAGAAGAGTTTGGGGGTTAGTGGATTGGACATGTGAGGCAGACAATATTCCGGCTACATAGCTATCACCTTATTGTATTTAGAAGTTTGTGGCCCTTGGGGAAATTAGTGAGCGGATAGTTACTGGCTGAGGCTTTTCATGATGAGCAGGCACCATCTGGTGACAGCACGCTTTTTCAAATGTCATTTTGAAGAATACTTGGAGATAAATAGTGATCAAAGTGATTCTCAAATTAAAAATAACATAATTGCCTTTTTTTTAACGGAGGTTGCTTGGAGCCTTCTGCTTTGTTAAGAGGACTAAGGAGGGATAGAATCAGGTGGAGTCTGTCATAAATTTAATCTTTTCAGCCAGAAGTTTTTTGTGTCATCATTTTATTTACCTCCTACTGGTTTTGTATGGTCTGTTGGTGCAATGCCAACTTCTTTGGGTGACTTTGCCTCTTAAGGAAATTTAAAAAAATATAATTAATAAAAATGTTGTGAGATGGAACATGGCACTAATATATCTAAATAATCACCATTATATTAATAATATTTCAATAATACACTTCAATTTAAGAAACTTTATAACAGATCTTACAGAAAAAAAAAGTTCTACATTAAAAATCTTTCAATTGTGGTCTCCCACCACAGGTGTTTTGTGTTTTTCCTGTACACCTGTCGCAAAAGCCTCTTACTCCAGGATAAGTGGTCATGGAGTGCACTTTATAGTTTTACCACTAGATGTCAGTATTTTATATGCATGCTCTTATGTATTGCACAGCTGAAGTTAGCAATGGGTTACTGTTTTATGTGTTACCATGTGCTTTTGCTGACCTTTAGGAGATGCTCTCTACTTCTAGCCTATCATCTTTCTTCTTTCTTTTGCACACATGCCTTTCCACAACTCCTAGGGTAGATAACACATCCCCTGTAGGAAGTTGCTTTGTGGCAGGAGGCGTGGCGTCAGTTCTGATCCAAATTCTTGTGGGAGGAAGTCAGCTTAGAGAGTGTTTTAAGGAGTTTAGATTAAAACACGTGTGGTCAGATGCAACTGGAGACACTTAGTTCTTTCAGTACTTATCCTATATGTACTATGCAGTGCTAAACACTACAAGAGGGAGAAGAGTCTGAGAACAACCTAGCCCATGCCGTGAACCACTCTAAAAGGTGCAGGACAGTATCCTGATACACAAGAGAAACTAGTTTTGAAAGGACAAAGCAACCAGAAGGTCTAATTATCCTACCTTGCAGTTCAGGTAACCAGAAGACTCGGAAACTTAGCTTCACCCAGGTAACCACGGCTGGGGCTTGTATCACCCAAGGAGGACGAGTCCCTCAACATTGAAGGGCAGAAGGTGGTCAGACTATAGTTTATACACAGGTACAAGTAACTTCACTTTCAAGTATTCTTTCATGTTCTGGCAGAGTACATTGCTACATTGGGTTAGGACTTCCTTGACAAACTCCTCTTCTCTGCGCTACTCTATTTCAACTCTTCCAGCACCGCTACAACTACCTCTACTCTACATCTTCAAGCATCTCCTCCGCACAACTGAGTTTAAGCACTATACCCCATGTAAAGATTTATTGATTTGCTACCAAAGTGTTTTGTACTATTGAGACACTGTACAGTAAAGCTGTTATATTTTTACAACACTGGGACTCAGTCATCCTTTCCTCTGCACCAGCACCTATACACACTAGCCATACTACTTGGGTTATTTTTCACCTTTCTGTGGTTGGCAGTACCGATAGTCTGGGTGGGTCAATTGCCACTCAGGACTACCCTGACAAGAGCACAAGGGACCCATCACAACCCCGCAGGTCACCGTCCATTTTGGGGAGTACAGCCAGCTATAACACAAAGTAGGTACTACTAATATACCTGTGTACTGGACTAGCAATGGCGTCACAACTATACCATCTCTGGCTAAGCTGTACAACACAGACGTGGCATCACCGGTCGAGTACCACACAATCACTCTAAGAAAAAAAAAAACATGCTCAATTCTGTCTTGTGTTTTACAAGACAGACTAGCAATTCACTGAAAGACATTATTACATTCTGACAATACACATCTATGGAGAGAGGAGATGATAAAAGAGAAGTGGAGTGAGTTTAGACAGCTGATTCAGAGAGAGGAACACAGAGAGATGTCAGAGACTACAGAAGCTAACTGTAAGTAATAGATCTCATCTCAGGCTTTTTCACTCTATAGTGTCCTCCATGCTGCTGTTATTTTTTAGGGTGTGTATGGAAACATAGAAGAACAGGATCCCCTCTTGGCTTCTACCCACTAGCACAGGGGCAACTGAAAGTTAGAAATGTAGCCTTCAGAGCAGAAACCTGGTGACCAATACCATATATGAATTATGTAATGACCTTGAATAGTGACATACCTCACGTACACACAAAGGAGAGCTTCTGTACTAACAGATTATCCAAGTAATTAAATATAACATTTAGAACTCTCAGAGGTAATATCTCTTTGGATTTTTATTATATTTTGTCACCATATTAAACCTCACTGCAGCGCTCATCATTGCATAGTGCCAGATGAATAATCATAAGGGAGTGGCTAATCGGTACACTGAGGGTGGTAAGCCTGCCCCCAGTGGACCAAACCGCCTACTTGACATATTAGAGTATTTTAACCTGTTGTTTTCTGTTTAAATTACTACAATTTTTTTCATCTATATGAATTATGTGACAGAGCTGCTCTTATTTTAGGAAATCGACCATTGCCTGGAGGGGTACTCCAGAGAAAAAAAACAAAATGGATTTTCAGTGGTATTCAAAAGTTATGTAAATTTGTAATTTACTTCTATTTAAAAGTCTTCTCAAGTCTTCTCATACTTAACAGCTGCTGTATGTCCTGCAGGAAGTGGTGTATTCTTTCCAGTCTTAAAAATGCCACCTCTGTCCATGATTTGAACTGTCCAGAGCTGGAACAAATCCCCATAGAAATTCTCTCCTGCTCTAGACAGCTCATGACATGGACACTCTGTCAGACTGGAAAGAATACACCACTTCCTGCAGGACATACATCAACTGATAAGTACTTGAAGACTTTAAGATTTTTTTTTTTCTGTTTCCAACCTTTTTTTCCTCCCCTCACTCGTAATCACATGAGATTATAAAGATATAATTTGCATTAAATAAAACTTGTTTCTCAAGTTTTGTTTCTAAACCTTCCAAGCCAAGAAAATCTCTAGTAAGCAGAAAAATGCACACTGGATTATTTTTATGCTAGAAAATACCCTGAGGCCGATAAATGATTAGCGATCAGCTTTTTTTTTTCCTCTAGCAATCTGCCTGCAAGGTGTCTGTCTGTGCGAGCAGTTGTTCTCTCTCACTCTGTAATACTGTTACTTCAAAGGAAGCACAAAAAGGGAAAAATAAAACCAGTCAAAGTGGGATGGAAATGTATTTCAGCTCTCATGCGGTACAACACAAACCTGAACAAATGGATCTAATGGTGAGTTTGGACACCATATTCTGACAAATCGATGGCTTTATATCAGCCTTAATAGGAAATAATGTTTGAGGGTTTGGCTCAGGACACATAAAAGGAATTTCTGCAAAATGAATATTTCAGTAACTGTGGTATATGTGCCGTTTGCAGGTGGTACTTACAAGTATGAATGTGTTTTATTCCTTTGTTTTCTACAAATTGATCCTTGCTTTAATGTTTAATTTAATTTAATGATTTATCCTTTTTTTTTATTGATGCACATTTGCTATACAGTTAAACCTTGGATCCCAAGTAACTTGGTTTAAGAGTGCTTTGACAAGACGAGCCAAAAATGTGAAAAAAAAAAAAAAAAATTGCAAGGGTATCTTCACACATACTGTATCGTACCGGTTTTGATGGGGCGGATCCGCAGAAGATTTTATCTAAATAACTGAACACCAGCATCAAATCTGCACCGTCAAATCTGCTGCGGATCCTGTATGTGTGAATGCACCCCAAGGGCCCTATTCCACGGGACTATTATCGTTTGCATAATTGTTAATGATAAACTATCTCAAACAACCACTATTGCGAACAACCTGGAATTGTTCACCCATTTACATGGAACGATGATTGTTACTTATGATCGTTCTTGCGGTCGTCTCGTAATTGCTATTGCGTTCGTAGCTACTGCGAACGACCGAACAACATCTTATTCCAGGCCTACGATTTGCGAACGAGCAACGATAAAAATAGGTCCAGTTCTTAAGCAATCAATAATTTCTCGTTCGTCGTTTAATCGTTAACTGCTATTCAAGCGAACGATTTAACGATTATCTGAACGATAATCGTCCCGTGGAATAGAGCCCTAAGGCTATGTTCACACAACGTAAGTTCTGTATTAATCACAGCTGTTGTTGTACAACGGCAACAACGGCTGTGATTCATACAGAACTTACATTATGCTGCAGCTGAGGGAATCCAGGCCGGAGTGAATTCACATAGTATACACTGCGGCCGGGATCGCTAGCTGTCAGTTTTCTGCGGCCGCTATTCACTGAATAGCAGACGCAGAGAACTTGTCAGTGCACACAATGGAGTGCGTGGCTCAGGCCGTACCTACCTTATCTCACGTTACCTACCTTATCTCTGTGGAACGAATAGTCTGACTTTCAATTATTTCTTATTGGAAAGTTTGCTTTGATATAGGATTGATTGAGACTACAAGCATGTTTCCGGAACAAATTATGTTTGTAATAAAAGGTTTCTTTGTGTTATGCAATTTTTACACACAAATCTTTTGATTTTAGTAAATTGTGTTCCCCAATAAAAAAAAAGCAGTTCTAGAGCGCTCTCCCCCCCCCCCCCCCCATTGAACTCTGTACTTTACCGTTCCTCCGTTCTTCTTCTTGGAAATTTTTTAATAAGGCAATGTTACCATCTAAATATTACACCTGTGCATACATTGGCATAGCGGCAGAATGGTATTCTGATGTATATTGTGTAATGCTGCTGGAGGAGACTCCTCAGCGGTGCTGTCTCCATACTTGTTCTGGGCCTGCTCATGTCTTCCCGCATAGTCTTCCTCCTTTTGCTTTCTACTTCTGCTGCAATAACACTAAAACCTCTCGCCACTAGTGTACGCATGCAGCCAATTGTACCTATTTTAACCATCTCCATCTCCATCCAGCTTTGTGCCTGAACTTTATTGAACTCTTAGATTCCAAGCGAAGGCCTGTTCTGCTGTTCTGCTGACTCTTTGTTAATTATGAAATGTACCTGTTCTTCAGTTTACACTTATTGCCTTGGGAGCCAGCTGCTGCTCACACCGGGACCACACTTCTGGAGCGACCTAGTGCCCTCTAACCACAGAGATCTAGCTTCCACATCCTGAAACAGCATATAGGGTGGAGACCTAGAGGGCGCTTAGACTCTGCAACCTGGTGTGGCCCAAAGCCAAACCAGTTGATAAGCATAGTGGGTCCACACTAGCTGTCTGTTACATACTGTGGTTTAACCACCTTGGGGGACATTTATTAAGTCCTGTGTTTTTTACACCGGGCTTACAAATGTCCCCACAGCTACAAAGCTCAGAGGATTTATGCAGATGGCGCATTGCCTCTACATAAATCCCGAGCGCACGGAGCCCGTCCATGCGAACAGGATGAAACCAACACCAGCTCAGAGCTGGCGTAGGTTTCACTATTGTTTTCCCTGCAGAAAAATAACAAATGCGGTGCATGCATAGGCCACGCCCCCTCAGCTTGCAGCCGCACCTCCAGGAATACCTTCTCTCTGCCCCACTGGTACAGAAGGCGCAGATTAGCCCGATGCAAATAAAATATTCGCAAATAGACCATTTGTGAATATTTTTACGCCGATCGAGCCCATCTGCGCCTTAAAAGCCTTTTAATTAATTCCCCCCATTGAGTTCTTTGAGTTTAATAAAACAGAATGTCTTCTGCTAGTAACTATGTCCGAGCAAATAATAGCATATGCCTAGAAATTGGCTCTGCATTATCATGATGGAATGGTATTTTAGGTGAGAACATACTAGGTGTCCACATGTCTTTTTGATGCCCTCTTCAAGAAGAAACATTACCCCTTTGATCTCTTCTCAATAGTCATTGACTGTCAATCTTGTACATTCATGCGGCCTATTGCAATAAACCTTATCATCCTCATTGAACAATTATCTCCCTATTTAATAGGGCCCTAATTAAAAATGTTTTTTTTTTCCTTGATGTTTTAATTATAATAAATGTATATCAGTCCAAACTTTTTGAGGGATAAATATTGACTTTTGTACAAAAAAAAAAAAGTGACTTCTGGTGCAGGCTTGCTATAAACAAAAAATTGTAACTTTTTTCTTCTAGCATTGCTCATATTTATTCCTCTAGCTATTCCATAAGAACAAACATGTTTAATGCACATGGATATCATTTCCCAATAGCCATGCTACGTTACCTACTTTATCGGTAACTAAATTTGTCATTGGTCTATTTTTGTGAGTTGGACTTATGTCTCAGCAGCATGGTTCAAGAAACTAAATAAATGATGGAAATTGATTCTATATTGGTAATAACATACATCAAAGTTTCACTTCAACAATAAATTGTTCTCGTCACCGATAAGTCCTCTGTAGGTAAAGCACATGACAGATATTGGCTGATCCTCCTCCACTTTGTATTGATATCCACCAAACATTTCATTAAATTATTATGTCTCTGCAAAATAAATTGTTGCTTTATTGACCACTATGTATTTCTGTAGTCCTCACCCTAAGGACAGTCCCTGGGTCTGGCACTGTATATCACATCTAAGTGCTACTGCTTGCCACCGAGCATAAGGATGTGTCTTATTTTACAGCCCTAAGGTGGTGATTTCCTCCTAAAACAAAGTAAATACTTAAGTGCTACCAGTGTGGGATTTCACGCCCTTCTCTTCTCCCAGTGTAAAAAGTCGTTAATCTTGATCACTATCTTAAGCATGAAAAAGGACTAAGGGCTTTCAATTACCGAGCCATCATTAGTCACTTAGTGAGACAATGGAAAGAGGCAGGAGATAGGACACAGCACGTGTAATGTTTTTGTGACATAGTATACTTTTATTATTCAATGTGGTAAAGCTCAGCTTGCCCAATTACTTGTTTATATGAATTAAATAGGACAATATTAACAATACCGACATTATATGATAACTGGTGGAAGAAAAATATACCTCATCACGGAACCTAAATTAAGGCCCTTTAACATGGGCTGATGGGGGAAAAACAATTGGCAAATTATTGCCCAGTGTAAACATGACCTTAATCAGCGGCAAGCGAACAAACACTTGTTCGTCAGCTAATCTGATCATTTATTTGGGTGTAAAAATGCTTGTTCGACACAAGCTATCGCGTGGACGAAGACTTGCAAAAACAATCTTTCTTACCCTATGCATCGGTCTGTGTGAAAGACATTGTAAGTGAGTGCTTATTGATTTGTCACATAATGGACTGGTGCTTGTTACATGCATTGATTTGCCTGCGTCAAAGGACTTATGGGTCCAGTAAGAGCGTCTCTCGGCTATATCTAGGTTTATCAGCTCTCAGATCGCTGAATCGTTCCCATTCTTGTTGTTCCTTTTTGTCAGCAGAATATCCTCCATTTACACGACAAGCAAATTTTTAGTGTTCCATGAAAATTAATTGAGGCAAAAAATGAGGATTCATTTGCTGGCCACCAGAAATGGCAATTAGAGATGGTCCGAACAGAGTTCGGTTCGGGTTTGTAAAAACCCGAACCCTCGGTAATGATTCCCGCTGTCTGCCCGCTCCGTGCAGCTGGCGGATCCAGCGGGAGGACCGCCTGGAAAACTGGGATACAACCATAGCCATAGGCTGTATCCCAGTTTTCCAGGTGTTCCTCCCGCTGTATCCGCCCGCTCCACGGAGTGGGCAGACAGCAGGAATCTGATGCCGAGCGTTCGGGTTCATATGAACCCGAACCTCGGCAGGTTTGGACCATCCCTACTGGCAATAGTTGCCCCGTGTAAAGCTACAATACAAGTCATCTCATTGTAGAAACTCCCTGCTTTGTAAAAATGTGCGTGATCTGCAGTTTGGCTCACAATGCCTCTAATCTTTCTTAAAGAGCATCTGTCTTTAGACCGGCCCCCTTTTTTAATATATCTTTAGGATTCCTTACAAAAAGTGGTCGTTCACTTCCTTTTGGCAGTATGCTGATCATAGGTTTTTCATGTCTAGAACCCCAATGACCACCTGTAATCCGTAATATAAAAACTGTATTAATCCCTCATCTTGCCACTGCTTGAGAAGTGCTGAGTACTTTTTTTTTGCACCCTGCCCACACATAATTCTTTAAAAAGAATGGAAAACCCATTTCAGCATTGCATATCTATGACTGCAACCAGTGGGCTGTAAATATATTATGTTCAGTCAGTGCCTCTACTGTGTTCCTATTCTGGCAGCTTCTGCTGATATCCTATCCTCTGATCAACTCTGTGATTGGCTGAGCAGAGGGCAGGAAGTCATCGAAAGTCGGCAGAACAAGAACATGACAAGTTAAGAATTATATGGTTCCAGCACTCCAAAATTCAGTTACAAACGAATACCCTTTATTAAATCATAATGTTAAAATAAGTGGTACAATCCACGCTGTCTTGTAAGATCAATGCATTTTGAGCATGCGCGCTTAATCATGAACAAGAACATGGCTTGAACCGGAAGGTCGCACAGTGCGGGGGCTGGTTTAAGTATGGCCCATTTATTGTTTTATGTCACAGGGAGTCAGTAAAGAGTGTTAAACATTCACTTAGAGGTTCAAGGAAATCTTAATGTAAGATTTTTTGAGCTTTGTATCCGGAAAAACTAAGTTGTAAAGAATTTAAACATCACAAAATTGAACACAATATAAGGTCAAAATTTTTTTTTTTATTCTAAGAAACTGGATATTATAATCATTAAAAAAGTTAGTTTGAATCAGTTTTAATTGTATAAGATATTCTCTGCTGTTTCCTTATAAACTTCAGCGAGACAAATGTTAGTAAAATATTCAGTGATCGGCATTATTCATCAGTATTTCTGGTCCGTTTTACCTTCCAGTAGCTTCTAAAAGAAATCGGGGAATATGGTGACAATATTCTTGTGTTTTCTCTCTGGCCTGGTGTCAGCTGTCTCCAGTGCTCTTGATGAAGTATATCATCTTGGAAATTTGTAAATTCAGCTTCTTTTTTCTCTCTCCAGCCATCATCTCTCTTGTGAAGATTAATGACATTTGTGAGAATTATCTGGCCTTTACCATGATGCCAAATAATTATAAATGATTTCCTATGGCCTGATCTTTTTAGACCTCTAGAAATCTAGTCAACAGAAAACTCTGCAAGCTGTTTTTTTCCTTCCAGAGCATCTGCTGATAGTCAACAGTGAGAGTTTTACCGGTTTAGAGAATTGTTTTTGGGGTTCATTAATAAATCAGTGATAGTTTATTCAGAAACCTTACCAACTATGAATTGTGTATGAGGAATAGACATTTTAAATAATTTAATATACACTGGTTCAATTGCATCAGTTATAACAATACTTCAAGTTAAAGCTTTGCTTAGTTACAATAATTGAGTATAAATATTAGAATTGTTTATTGTAAAGTCATTTTTTTTTAAAGTTATGATGCTAAAATGTTTCTTCATACGTGAGAATTCTGGTTGGCTGAGCAGGATGTCAGAATGCAGCATGAAATCCACTGCGGATCAGTTGTGTAAATCTATTGTTAAGTACACTATTAGGGAATTCTGAATTAAATGGGTGTCCAGGAAAAATGCATATTTAGCCATGCTGCTGGGCCTCGGGGACATGTCAGTAACGTATACTTACCTGTCCCACTCCGGCACAGCTGCTGATTCACCTGAAGTTATGTTCCCATAGGAAATTGCTGCCTAGCATAGAGTCTATGTTAATTGGCCATTTATGGTGGGAGCGGCACGTCATTGGATGTTGCTGAAACACTGACAGTGGAGCTGAGCAGGCAGTCCAGGAACCAGCAGCTGTGCCGGACTGGGACAGGTAAGTATACACTACTGTCATGTCCCTGCAGCCTTGGCAGCAAGGCTAATTACTAGAGATGAGCGAACCTCGAGCATGCTCGAGTCGATCCGAACCCGAACTTTCGGCATTTGATTAGCGGTGGCTGCTGAAGTTTGATAAAGCCCTAAGGCTATGTGGAAAACATGGATATAGTCATTGCCTGTATCCATGTTTTTCAGACAACCTTAGAGCTTTATCCAAGTTCACCAGCCCCAGCTAATCAAATACCGAACGTTGGGGTTCGGATTGACTCAAACCCGAACCCGGTTCGCTCATCTCTACTAATTACGCATTTTTCCAACATTTTAAAAATAAGGATCACACATTGGGGGTCCCTCATCTGTAAGTCTGTAGGTACAGAGTGAATACAAAGTGCATATCTTGCTCTGGAAGTCTCAGCATGTCCATACACATACAATCTAAAGGTAACTGTGTACTCCAATGTGGTGACTCTGCAGGGAAATTGAACACTTGTTTTTAGGTTCTTACATAGATTAATGTGGTGTAACTCCTGGAACCTCAACAGGAAGCCATGTAGTGGAGTGTTTCCCCCCCCCTGGCATGATGTATCAATATCATGCCGGGTAAACTAAGTCTCCGTGGCTCTGTAATGACAGACCTGCCGGGACATGGGAATAAGCCCTAAGTATCTCAGCAGGGTAACCATCATCAATTTATTGTTTGGGAACTCTTTAGAAAATGGGACTCTCTCTGCATTTGTATGAAGCTCTGTATAGAGAAACTGAGTTCTGGTTGATCTGTTGATAGCTCAAAATACAGCTCATATTGGAATCAATTATCACAAAGGTGTTTCTGGGTGGACGTTCATATTAAAGCTTTACCGGTGCTTTAGTGTATGTTGAATATGTTCAAGGTTATTGCATTCTAGTATGTGTGTACCTTTAGTGAGTCACTCTTAGCACATTCATTGAATAATGTTTCGGTATGGGGGCCAGGGTATGTATCAATGTCAGGAGCGTGTGTTGTGTGATAGAACAATATTTGTAGAATAAACATATTCTGCCTGTCTCCATATACCTGATAATGTTCTGCTCAGGAAATTTGAAGGAATAAGGGTTCCTGTGACATGTTGTGACTTTCTCTTCTATAATATATGTATGTTTTATTGCTCTTCATGTTTGCCATCTCTCCTCATCCATCTTGCTTGTGTGGGATCACCGGGGCATGTTTCTTTTCTGAGCAGAAAAAGTATGTGGAGGAAAAGTGCTCGAGAAGGAAGCGTGCTGCTTCCTGAAGAGGCCGGCATACATCGGTGGTGTGCCATTCTACAGCTGTGCTAGGAAGGAAGGATAAATTGGATCCTGAGAGCAGGACTATGATTGAATAAAGCGCAAGTCATTACATGCATCCCCTACATGTTCGGAAGGGGAAATAAGCCCTTTAATAATCTGGTTAACTCTTTGTCAGCTTTGTCTTGTCATGGTGCGGAGTAAAGGTAATCTCTGAGAACTCTATTTGAATATAGAATCTTCTACAGACACACAATGGAAAGTAGAGCTGCATTACTAGTAGATGATACTGTTTAGGGCTTTGCAATGTTTGCAGATATTTTAGTCAAGAAAATCTAAATGACTGAAAACTTTACATGAAAAACTCAAAGAAATTTAAGACTTGCATTTTATCTATAGGTCCCCATACTCCTTCAGCCATCTGTATGAGGTGCTTTCCCGACTGACCGACAGATGATGTTGGTGGAAATAGGGGGTGGGTATGATGGAAAGTCACAGCCTAAAGCTCCTATTACACGGACTGATTTAGAGGAGCAAGCGAGCGCGACCTGTAATATAGTAATAGCGCCAACAGTGAGCAGGTAAGAGGGGGGCTGCCTGGGTGATCACAAATAACATGGAGCGACGGCATGGAGATCGTTGCTGTCTGTAACGTTGGTCTTTCAACACGTTGAAAAACAGCAATCAGTCGACATTGTGCATGTTGGCTGATCGTTGCCTTTTACCATAAACAAAGTGATTATCGGACGTAATGGGCGATACTCGCTTATTAAATAAGACCTTAACTCCTTTGTTCTGGGAGAGATAAGCCGCAGCCAGAGCTATCTGTCTACAATTTGACCTTCCCCTCCAAAAAGAGAAAACAGTATTGCTAGCCCGTACAGAACATTTCAGTGTATGGGGAGGATGGGGAAGATAACAGACAGCCAAATGTCCGTTATTAAGTTCTCTCTGATGTCACACTCACGGCTGACCATATAGAAGAGATGTAATGAATTATTTGACATGGCTTCAGAGTCATGATGTTCACTGAAAGCTAAGTCTCTATATTTGCAGGGAAAGGCATGGTCTCCATTGACTTTAAACCAAATCTGTCAACAGGGACAATCCAAACTGAGAGGTTTGGGCAAAGATGTTGCCAAGTGTAAATTCAAAGGAGCAAAACTTAAAATTAATGGTCAAGACAAAGGTCCAAACCAAGAAACAGAGTAAAGCAGTTAAATAAAATGTAAGACTAACCAGTGACTCCGATAGAGTTTGTAGAGCCAGGGAGAATGATTATGGGTCGCCATGAAGGACATCGTCAAAGAACCTTATATCTCAGCCTCCAAGACCCATACCAGGGTAGGGTATATGGTTGTAATCATATAACTTCTATATTTTTTAAGAGAAAACCCATATATCAGGTGTATGATACCATGGCTGACATTAGAGGAGCTCCTGTAGAGACTTACTAAATTGTTATAAAGTGTCAATGCCAATGTTTCTAAGCCATTGTATTGCTTTACAGTATAATTACTTTGTCTTATGATTTCTGCTCTCTTCAAGTCAGTAATTTCACAATAACACAAGTGGATGGACCAATATAATTGATAATTCGTTAGTTTAGGTTTCTGTTGCAGACCATAATTCCCATGACTGGTGTCCTTGTTTAACCCATTTTTCTGTCATTCCTAATTGTATTAAAACCCATACATGCTCTAATAGTTGGTAAAATCTATCAATCACACAGTACGAAGTCTAATTTATTGAGGCAGGGACATGGGAGCTCTATAAAAAGACGTGTCTACGCCTATTACATGAAAAACTAAATCTAAAAGTTAATAAAGCATTAGTCAATGATGGGGGATGTAGGAGAAATATTTAGAGGAACAGCAGCCATTGCTATTGGGTATCAGCAAAAGCGGTTATCCAAAGGCCAAATGTTCTTTACCAGTTGATCAGTGTGGGTACAGGCAATGTTCAAGAACATTATATAGAACTAACTGCATCCTTCTGGCGTCTGCCCGATGGTTTTATCCATGCGTTAAATAAATAGAAATCTGCACAAGCATTTGCATTGGTGAGTTGCCGCTACTGTTTCTTTACTGAACTACACTATAGAGAACAAATGGCATGCCGGCCAGGCACAAAACATTCAGGGAACATGTGACCTCTATTCTAAGAATTAGTGGGGATCCGAGTGGTTGAACCTCCACTGATCTGTTAGTTGGGGATAGGTTTTGATCATGGGATGAGCCCAAGCCTATTGTTAACCATTAGTAACCAGTAGTCGCTGAGTGGCCAGTCCATCAGTCGGTTCGTGACACCCCGGAGGTCCCGGCAGGGGTCCTGTGGCCGCTCTCCCCACTCTCTGCAGGCACAGAGAGAGGTAAGTGCATTCTTAAAATCAATTTTCCCCCTCCCCCCTTTAGGCTGCTGGCTTTTAGAAAATGCCGGACTTCACCTTTAATGGTTGTAGTAGACCCGATTCACATCATTCTACATTCTGCAGTACGCTCCCTATGTACTGTATGTCAGCAACTTATAGGATGCTGATGTATACAAAACATGCATGTGCTGACATGAGCCCCATTGACATTAATAGCTCGAAAGCAATCAGCTAGTAACTATTTTCACATTTTTCCCCCAGAATATAATAATGTATTTTTTATATTTTCTAGGATTTAAAAGCCTTGTGTGCTGCTTTTCTTCACCTCAGAAAACAGATGTATACATTTAGGAAATGACCCGAATATAGACATTAGCTATGAGTATGTTCAGGCCATTGAATTCTAAGGGGCCGTATAGGTATGTGCACATATACCTAAGAATCCCATTTATGTGGTGCATATTGCAGTGATGTGATTGGGGCAATAGACTTAACCCCTTTTAGATTTTTCCTGAAATATACATGGAGAAGGTGACACTATTTAACCCGTAAGCAATCGTAAGCGCTAGTGCAGAGATTCTGGTGTCAGACCTGCTGTGCCAGCATTTTCACATCAGAAATTTGCTAATTTTCCGCCTATTCTCCTAGACTATGAAAGTAGGAGATTATTTTCCACCTGTGCTGTTACTACAGTGCCACATCAATATTTCAGCACAGCTTCACCAGACTCCGTGTGATGTAACCACTTCCTTTAGTCGCAATCACACAGCCAACTTTTCTGATGTGTGAAATACCTTGTAGCTGGGTCAGCCCAAGGGCATTTATTGAGCTGACAGAACTTGTTTTTCCTGGAAAATCTGGAATTTTAGTGACAGAATGTATAGCGGTGTAAAACAGTTTATATAAGAAGAAGTCATTCTTCTCACAGTTCGAAGCATACGTGTCCCCCACATACCACAGCATGCAAAACCTAAAGGACTAAATCCTAAATTTAAAGACTGGTAACACTTAATTATTACTTTGCAGCCTTAAAAGTGTATAGTAAAAGACAAAAGCATGTACTATATATAATACTTCAATTTTCTTATTGTGGTAGAAGGCCAGGGTCTGGGTGTGTCTTCTACCTATCCAACCAATTATAACTGTGGAGTAGAAATGAGCCAACCTTTCAAAAGTTCATTGATGCGATCACGGAGGGGCAATCCTTTTAATTTACCCGACTGGGCCTCAGCGTCGGAATGATGCTGATCCCGAATAGGTTTTCTGTTGATCTGGTCTGCAGCAGACCAGACCAATAGAGCACCGATCTAATGGATCGGTGCTCTATTATATACGCAGCATTTATCTCAACGGGAGATCAATGCTGTGTATATAGAAGTCCCCCAGGGGACTTCTAATTAATGTGTAAAAAAAACAAAAAAAAAAGTTTTCCATGAATAAACCCCCCCTCCTCTAATAAAAATTTAAATCACCCCTCTTTTCCCATTTTATAAATAAAAATAAATAAACATATTTGGTATTGCCATGTGCGTAACTATTAAATTGTCACATTTCTGATCTTGCACAGTAAATGACGTAAGCGCAAAAATCCGCCAAAGTGCAAAATTGCACATTTTTGGTAGTATCAAATCCAGAAGAATTGTAATAAAATGCGATCAAAAAGTTGCATATATGCAATCAAGGTACCGATAGAAAGTACAGATTATGGTGCAAAAAATGACACCTCAACCAGCCCCATAGACCAAAGGATAAAAGCATGGGAATAGAGCATGGGAATGGAGCTATTTTACGGAGCAATTAGATTTTTAAAAAGGTTTTCATTTTTTAAAAGCCATCAAATAGTACATCAAGTACAATTAGTGGCACAAAAAATAAGGGTTTGTGTGGGTCTGTAGGGGGAAAAAAGTTAGTGCTAGGCCTTTTAAATGTGAGGAGGAAAAAACGAGAGCTCAAAAACGAAAATTTGCACAGTCCTGAAGGGGTTAAGGGAAAACTGCCCTTGCAACAAGGCAGTCATATAACGTATAAGTAAGTATATTAAGGACACTAGTATAAAACGTGCAAAGACTATAGAAACATGATCCATTGGGGTAAATGAAAACAATAACAAAATGGCAATGGCAAGATAGTATTCATATATTTAGTATAGTGTTGTTGTTGTACTATTGTTTTTTCTCGTGTCGTCTTTTATTGTTCTTAATAGAAATATTATTGGTTGTTCTACATTCAATGAATGAAAAACAATCATTTACTGAGGCTCAACACACTAGACATCTCTGAGTAAGCGAACACTTCTCCCTGCTGTACAGTGATTGATGAGCTGAGGGGAGATATTAAAAAGGATCTAATCTAGGATCAGAAGACACAGCTATTTTCAGGTTGTGTATGGTAATACAATTCAACTGATCTGCAAAAGCAGCCCATAACTGAGGATAAGTTCTCCTCCCCATTAAAGTCCTGTCTGATTTACCATTTATGAATAAGCTCCCCCAGTCATCAGTGAGAAGTGTTATGTTAATCAGAAATAGACGCTTGGGGCAAGAGAGAAGCAAATTTTAGCTCCAAATGGGGTTTCTGCGGGGGCCTATGTTTTTAGAACTTGGGTGATCTTTTGAAACTCCAATGTGCCGGTATGGGCTTCCAAAAATATTTGCAGACATATTTTTGAATTTTAGATGTTTAGAGGTTTAGTGGCCCTTTAACTTTCAAGACGTTATGTGTAATATGTTTAGTGTTTGTGTCTATTCCTCAGTAATAGGTCACGAAAGCACTTGTCATGACCCTCACTACATGCCTTGGCCCTTCCTCTTTGGGAATCTTGTGTCTTGAAAAGGCAATTTGCTCCCTTAAGCAGTGTGGCAGAAAACAATACCTGAATGTCTGTCTTTTTAGCGAACTCGGCAGTAGCCTTTAACATGTCTTTTATTCTTCAGGCTTTGGGTCACTGCTGTTCTGCAGAAAAAGATTCGGGAGGCAGAGAGCAATCTAAACAGTTTTCTAATTTGTCTTAATGAGTCGACAGAACAAAGTGCTAAGTTCACCTTTCATATAAAAGCATTTGTTTCAAGTAAAATCTTTTTGTTTGGACACAGAGGATTAATAAGTGCCAGGAAACATTAACTGGCTGTGTGATTGATCACAATGTCCAGTGTAACACAAGGATCGTCACTAGAAGAAGGCTTAATCATCATTATGTAGCATGCTCGGTTCAGAGAGGGCGCGTGTTTAATGACCAATTGCCCGCTTGTCAATGAAGGTTTTGTTTTTAAGCTTTGAAGATTAGTTGTTTCTCAAGACTCATACAGAACGCCTATGTCTAAGTGGTTGGAAGAACTGGATACATACACACAAATAAGATTCTTGTATATTTTCCAAAATACAAAAGTTTTACAAATGTAATGCGTTTTATGTATCCCCATACTCCGAGCATGCTGTTGAAATTTTTTTTCAAAAAATTATGATGAATGCAATACTGTAGATTGGTATCAAACCTAAATCTGGCCACTTGGATGACGTATCAGTTAAAAAGATTGTTTCTAAAAACCTTTGACATATGATAGTCACCTGCCATAAGTTTTGACAAAAGTCCAAGTAAAACTTCATACACGTCAATATAATGTATCAAAAATTTTCACCCTTTTCCTGCTGAGAGCTGCAGAGAGGGCAAATATTTGCATAGTTCTTGTGTAAAACAAGTTGTTGCATATATACTATGTAAAAATTTGTCCTCTTTGCCACTTGATAACTCTCCCCCCCCCCCCACACACACACTTTCCAAAGAACTCAAGGCTATGAGCTGATGTACAAATACCCTAAATCTTAAAGGATAATTCCGGGGAAGTCTGGTGTTGGACAATTTTTTCAAAAGAGCAGGCGAGGAGTTCCCATTCCCCTTGCTGCTTCCTGATCTAAGCCGGGCTCCGGGTCAAGACGTGTCAATCCCCATTCAGACCAGGAAGTGGCTGGGAGACTGGGAACAGGAGCAGGGGGCATCAGACCCCAGCGCTGGAGCCGGGGAGGTAGGTGCATTTTACGTTCAGCCACCTCCTCCCCGGTACTTTTGAAAAAAAAAAAAAGTTCTTTGTTAAGTTTTTATGCAAGTCATATGTTTTTTTTCCCCACAATTTTTTACTACATGATAAAATAATAAACTTTTTTCAGTCTGGGCTACTAGGCCTAATAAGTTGAGAGTTAATAGGCTGCTGGAAATTGATCTGTTCAACATTATAGTCAAAAGTGATAGCAGAGACAAATGACGCTCAGCCTCCCCTCCCCTGTATACCACCATATGCAGGTCAATCTTGGTAACAGGTTTCCTTTGTGATGCAAATACACAGAACTGCTTGGCCCCTCTTGTTAAGTACGGAGTTCCTCCAACATTTCTGAATTCAAAATTATACTGTTCGGCTGAGACCTTAAGAGTAGACAAAAACTTACTTTACAGATCAGGAATTAGACTGTAGCCTTGTGTATTCATCGGTAATTAGTCATCATTAGAAAAATGGCTTATTTAAGAGTGCAGCCTTGGACAGTGAATTACTCATATGGCCTTTTTATATCTGAGAATTATATGGTTGGGTACATAATAAATATAACCAAACAATCACTCAGCTCAAGGAGATAAGCAAAAAAAAATCAAGAGTCTCCATTGATACAGTACATTGCCCCCTAAAAAATTTGAATATGCCAAAACAAAGTCATGAGTTACAAGTCTCAAAACACGGGAATAGCCAAATGTCCATCCTGCAAAGAAAATCATTGCTAAGGGGTAGCTTCCAGGGGGAGATCCCCAAACTACCCTGATACGTAGCCCCTTAAGTCCCACTCAGTTGTGAATATTAGGACACAAATAGGGAAATACCAGGGTGGCCCCTTTTGCATCAAAGTCTAACTCTGTTGTGAGTATTAAGACATGACAAGGGAAAACAAAAGCCAGGTGTCCATCCACAGACAGCTGTTTCGGGGTATTGCCCCTTATCAGTGTAGAGTTGGACCTTAGCGGGGGCAATAAACAGTAAGTAGACCAACAACACAAAGCAACCACAGAACTCAAGGAGTTTAGCAGAAAAAAAAAATCAAAAGGAGTACTCACGCAATAGTCTCTATTAATACATTGACCCCTAAAAAATTTGAATATGCAAAAACAGGGTCTGCAGAGCCTCAGTTACAAGTCCCAAAACATGGGAATAGCCAGATATCTCTCCTGGGAAGAAAATCATTGCTAAGGAGTACCCCCCAGTGGGAAGATCACCAAATAACCCTTTAGATAATAAATACTGTATATCAATTGAGGCACATAGTTAATATTCACCCCATTTTTTTGTTCCCTTTTTTTTATAAAGTTTATACGTCGTCATATTTTATTTCATTGCATGACCGGGACAATTGTGTGTCCTCTCATTGAATGACAGCTGAAAACTATTCAAAATGTATGCAAAAAGTATAAAGGAAAATTATTCAACTGTACTTAGAATAACGTTTATTTGCAGGATGAGGAAAATTGGTTTAAGCATGCCTACTACACTCCCCACAGGGGGCATGAAAAACTTTTTATTAACAGCCCTAAACCCTGCAAACAAAAATATTATCTCTGTTGTATCCACTAAAGTCCCAGATTAACCTGTGTGAGGATTCATACAGCAGGACTATAATAAGACTAAACAATTCTGATAGCGTCACCAGTGTTGAGAGCATAAAATACTATTTTTATTGAGAGGAGTTGGGGTGTTCTGCTGTATGCTATTCTTTTCTATAATCCTTCTATGAGGGAATTGAAGATCTAACACTTTTTGTAGATAATGATAGCAAACTGCAAGCACTTTGTGCTTCCACAGTATTCTGCTATAAATTATATAGCAGACAGAGAGATCTGTAAAAAGTGTGATTATGAGGTTTCTTTCCCATCAGGCACTTACCGAATCTAGAATTCCTAGGCAATATCTAGACCGAATACTGTATTATAGGTGTGCCATATTGATTTATCAACCAAATATAAACCCAAAAAGAATGATTTTTGAGCTTTAAAGTTGAAGGTGTTTCTTATAGAAATCAACACTGACGATGTCTGTGCAGGCCTTGCTGCCCGATAAATGGCCCGTGTAATAGCTCAGTAAACGAGCGCTGATCTAGCAGATCGATGCTCATTTACTGTTTATTATCGGCCGTCTATTAGGACCCTAACAATAGCAGCCTTACTAGAAATAGATTGTCCAGGAAAAGAAAAATATATTGATAGCCTATCCACAGGAATAGTTGATAGGCAGGGTGCCGACACTTTGGTGTCTACTCTACAGTAGGAACACAGCTCTGTTCTCACTGTAGTATGGGCACTGAACCACTGATCCGCAGGTGAGCCAAGTGTTGGCACCCTGCCTATGAACTTTTTAAGTTTCAAGGGGTACGCCGGCGAAAATCTTTTTCTTTCAAATCAACTGGTTTAGATTTTCATTTACTTCTGTTTAAAAGCTCTTCTTCCAGTACTTATCAGCTGCTTTATGTCCTGCAGGAAGTGCTGTATTCTTTTCAGTCTTACACACTGCTCTCTGCTGACATCTCTGAGACAGGAACTGTCCATAGCAGTAGCAAATCCCCATAGAAAACCTTCCCTGTTCTGTACAGTTTTTGACATGGACAGAGGTGGCAGCAGAGAGCACTGTGTCAGACTGAAAAGAAAACAACACTTCCTGTATGACATTCAGCAGCTTAAAGGTACTGGAAGACTGGAGTTTTTAAATAGAAATAAATTACAAATCTATATAACTTTCTGAAACCAGTTCATTTGAAAGAAAAAACAAAGTTTCCCTTTTTCGTGTGGATCAGAAGTTTGCCAAAGTTTGGTGTGATAAAGGACAATATCTAGGTGCAAACAAATTAATACATCGGCCCTGGTCAGCTCTACTACATCTATGCCTGAGAGTTGAATATCAGCATGGTGCAAGTCTTAATATATCTCAATAGTAGTTTATTTTACAGAATAACGTGATGAAAACCAAATCAATCTCCAGCATCTAGAGAGAAATACATTTGTAAGAAACATTTAGATGCCGTATGTCAGGGATGGGGAACCTTTAGCCCTCCATCTGTTGCAAAACTACAATTCCCATCATGCCTGGACAGCCTTCGGCCAAAAGTTCCCTATCCCTGTCATATGTGGTAGGTGACTGACCATATGTGAAGTTATTGGCAGAGCCAATTTAGTGGTTAATGCAGAATTATGAAAATCCAACTAACGGAAATGGGAGTGCCTTTACACAATAATGAAATGAGGTCCAGTGGTCAAAAAAACTTAAAGTAATCACCGGCGTACAAAGACCACTTAGGACTGGCTAATACTTAACTTTTAATAATTCATTTAAAAAAAAACACACAGCCAAGGTCCACGCAGACAAACATAAACATCCACTAGTGTACTCTATATACAGTGAAGTTTCCTGAAGGACATTAAGGAAATCGGGAAATATTTGTCCCGCGCCCCCAAGGGGTACTGATAGATTGGGACTGTAGGCCGGACACTGAGAGGAGAAAGATAGAGTCAAAGATGGAGGAAGGAAAAGAGAGGAGAGTAATGGTGTACCCTGCTCTCAGCCCTGATAACCTCTTGCCCTGCCTTTTGGGGAACCCACCTCCTTAATAGGGTGGCCCCAACCACGATGACAGTCCCTTCCCTATTGCACGTGCCGAGGAGGAAACAAAAGAGAAAAAAACAGAAGACAGAAAAGAGTGCATAAACGTGTCAACTCAAAACCACCTTAAAAAACAAACAGCAAGAGATATCATTATATACAGGCACAGCACCTATTTCATAAGCTGTGCTCGTGCCGACGCGTTTCAGCCGTCTCGATTATGGACGGATTCATCAGGGAACACATATAGCACTCCAAGGGATGTGCTTAAACAAATTCCTGCTGTGAAGGATGTCCTCTCATCACAAAAATTCTTGTGGACCTCTTAAAATGGTAAAGCATAATGATACAATAGATCGCTCATACTCGGTATGGTGACAGAAATCAGGGAAATAACCCCATGTAAATAGATAGAGCAAATTGGTTATACTTAGCTACACAAATGCTGGCTGGAGTAGTGGTGCCGATAGATGGTTACTACGAGGATCCATGATCAGAGAGAGATTAATGCAGAATTAACCACAACCCCGTCTGTGTATGGCACTTAACCAACCATTAGTGTCAGTCAAACTCTAGTGAGCATTGAAACATGACCATGGTCAGACCAGGGTTGCACTGAGGCATGATGCAAACCTGACCTTAGGGAAGCAGAATTATGTATTTCTAATTTGAGGATGGTGACACTTAACCTTTTGCCTCAATTATAACTGGGCTACGCAGACTCATCAAGTGTTTGACTTAGGTATAGTTGCTGTAGAGGTATTCATGGGCATGATCAGCTTCTCCAGTACAACAAAATTCCGGTATGTGTTTATGTGGCTCGGCTATTAACAATGACACTTGACTGCCCTGTGAAATATTGATTCTTGCTGAGCTGTATTGACTACATTTCCTGCAAGAATATACAGTTGACTTGGGAGCACATTTCAAGTGGAAGTTAGACTTTACTTTTACTTCACGACCAGTCTGGTATGAATGTTTGCAGGTCATCAAGCTGTGTGACACATGGCATGAGCTCCATTATTCATTTCACACTTTAATTCTACAATTGTTCAGCCACTTGGTAAATACAGTACCCTGCCTCACTTGTCATGTACTGGTCTTTTGTTAAAGGAGAAGTCCCACAATTAATAAAATTTGGCAGATGGTAGGGGCAAAATTGAGAACGAGCTTGCCTCTCCCAGAGCCTGCAGTGAGTGGCTGGCTCGGCTTCAAGACCCTGATCGGTAGGCATTGTCCCCCGAGTTGTGATGACGTCATGACTCGGGGGGGGGGGGGGGGGAAAGGCCTGTCCTGGCTGATGGACTGGATGCTCAGCCAATTGGTGACTGGACATCCCACCCCAGCCACTGACTGGCTGAGCGGCCATTCCATCAGCCGGTTCGTGATGTGATCCTGTGGGGGTCCAGAAGCCGGTCCCACCGCGGGCACAGAGAGAGGAAATCAAATTCCCCCATGTGGACTGCCGAATTTTGAAAATCAATGGACTTCTCATTTAAATCATACTCATGTCGAAAGTTTGTCTTGTCTGGGGAAGTCAGCATGCAATGTCTCAGTACCCTGTCTTCTTGCTGCTGAAGACTATGGGCAACATTAGATTCAATCCGCACCTCAAAAAACCACCTCAAAGATTTTGCACAAGCCTCCTTCTTACTCTGGAACTCGCTACCCCAACATCATCCGGCTAGCACCCACCATTGGGACCATCAAAAGCAACTTGAAAATTCACCTCTTTAGACTAGGCTACAACACACACTAACTCTGCAAGAACCTACTGTCTTCCGCCCCTCACCTTGTAGAATGTAAGTCCTTGTGGGCAGGGTCCTGCCTATGCACCAGTCTATCATTTACTTTTTTCATGTAGATTTTCTTGATTTTATATTATGTTCTCAATGTTAAAGGGGTAGTGCGGCGTTTAAAATTTATTCACTAAATAACACACATTACAAGGTTTTACAACTTTGTAATGTGTGTTATGTAAGTGAATGGCCCCCTTCCCCGTGTCCCCTCAACCCCAGAAGTGTCGTGCAGTATACTCACCGGATTACTGTCGACCCCGTCCGCCATCTTGGGTCGAACAACGTCATCTTCGGGAGGCTGGCCGGACCGCTCCAGCCGTCCCTCATGCCAGCCCCTCTCTGCCACGTCATCAGCTGCTCAGCCCCGATTGGCTGAGCACAGTTATGCACAGCCAATTGCGACTGAGCAGCTGATGACGTGGCAGAGGAGGGACGGCTGGAGCGGTCCGGCCGGTCTCCTGAAGATGGCGTCTTTCGATTTTTAAACGCCGCGCTACCCCTTTAATCTTCTCATTTGTATAGCACTCTGGAATCAAGGGAGCTTTAAAAAGTAATATTAATAATAATCTTGACTGGGTACTGAGAGTCCAAACATGTCTAACATATACTGAATCTTTTTATGCTGTTCACAATGTGCATACTAAGATATATGACCATACAGTGGTTGACACATTTGGGCACACCTACATGGACACACCATCACTATAAAGTGCTCTGGTGTCCAAGATTACTCCAACATGTAGACCCCCAATGACAAAGTTGGCCATGGGCATCCAGGGCCCGGCCAATGCACTTAAGATACTGTGATACCATAGAGTACAGTTATCCCTGCTGGTCCTGCTCTAAAAGTCTCATCCTGCCTTTGGGCATCAAAAGAGCATTGTGTAACATCCAGTCACATAGCACAAAGATGTTAAAACATATTGCTGACAGATTTTATTTATGTTCCAGCAGAGCTTTTATTTTTGCTTTGAATATGAATAAAGAAAAAAGCTGTGATGTAACTCAAAATCTGTGGATAGAATAGAAACATGTTAACACGTTAAATCATCTGGGGAGTTGTTGAACTTACCTACAATATCATTGCTCTCCTAAATAAAGCAGCACTCTGTGGCTATGTTCCCACAATGTACAAACAACGCCCATTATTGCACTGAAAATTGCATAGATTTCAATGCACGACGGCCAAAGATAACTGACGTGTCAATTATTTCCATAACTGTACCAAACAACGGCCAGTGTTCAATACATTGTGTGAACAATGGTGGTTGTTTTCATTTACTTTAATGCAACACTTTTTTTTTAACCCATACAACAAAATGCAATGGTGCCTTGGATTACGAGCATAATTCGTTCTGGGACCGTGCTTGTAATCTAAACCACTCTTAAACCAAAGCAAAGTTTCCAATAAGAAATCATTGAAATGCAAACAATTGGTTCCACACCCCAAAAATATTTTTTTTTATTCTGAATAAAATGTAAAACAAATTAAATAAATAGCTTAATATTTGATATTATAAGTAACTGTACAGTATAGCACTCAGCATGTGGAGTATAATGTAGTGCAGTAAGTGCATAAACCTGAAAAAACTGCAGCAGTTTGTAGATACAGGATTGAACTGCAGATTCCCATAATGCAGTAGCAAAGTACCTCAGCGGTCTGTGTGGTGACATGACAGCAATGGGGAAGGGGGGGGGGGGGGTGTTCAGCACGGACGAATCAGGAAGTGAGAATCACAGAGCTGTGCAGGAGGACAGTGACAGAACCTTCTCTATACAGCAGTGTGAATGGCTGAGTGTAAGTGCAGGCAGATTATAGCAGGAATAAAAAGGATAGGAAAAACAAAGAATGAATGAGACTGCAGGGAAGCAATGAGCAGGGCATATGTGGGCACATATGCAGCACTCTCTGTCCGGGGACAGAGGGGTTACAGCTATAAAGGTATTACCTCCACAGTCCTGTCCCCTGATGCAAGCTTGAAGTTGATCTGCCATGGTTTGGAAGGTGAAGAACTTCCTGGGTTCAAGAATAGTGCTGTGGACCACACTATGCAGACCATACCTCTCCCCCACTCCACCTCCCACCCAGTACAGGGAGCTCCTAAACCAAAGCAATGCTCTTAAAAGTCACAATTTTGAAAAACTGTGAGCTCTTAAACGAAAACGCTCTCAATCCAAGTTACTCTTTAACCAAGGTATCACTGTATAGTAAATGCATAATTTAATTCTACATGGTGGGCAAAGTTTCCCCAGGTGAATTTTTCACTGCAAAATTTCAATATTTTTGCCACAATTTTTTACTGTATTTCGGCAAAAATATCAATATTTTATTGCAAATTTGCTACAAAATAGCGCTAATTAAACGGGCATTAAACACTATGCGTGAACATAGACTGATTATGTTCTATATAATGAGTAGGCATCATTGAAAAGCAATTGTCTTGATCTTCTGCGGTTTGACTTCTTTCTGCCACAGCAGGTCATTGTGTGCCGTGTGATGGGAAGCAGATGCTTCCTCTCATTTCATTAAAGCTGAAGTACAGTAGTATTACAGTATGGCAGTGTATAAAGGTTTTAGAATTAGGTTATATTTATATCACCGCTTGTTAGATGTTAGAGAAGTAATCAAAGCCTCAACTTAATCCTTCTAAGCAGGATAAATCCCAGATGAGTTATCATTTATCCTCATACTTATTGCTCTTTTGTGGAAACACTTTGTCTTTGAAAATGGCATCCTTATTCTTCAATACAAATTAAGACTAATGCACTAGAGAGGTTGCACATTGGAAATGAGTATATGTACATTATGTACAGTACGCATATATTTTTTTAATTTATTTTTACACAAAGGAATTTTGGCCTCTTAAGGACAGGGCAGACATGGCTGGCCTTTTGGTTAGGGCGTATTACCTGTCATTACTCAAATGGACACCAAAACTGTGAAATGATAGCAACACAAGATGCATATAGTCCAGTCATATAATCCAGTGGACCCGAAACGGTTGTTGTCAGTGTTCGCCCACTAGCCCGCTTACTATAAAGATTTAAATTGAAGGCTCATTGTGGAACTGCTTTGGGTGAGTGCCCAGCGCTTTGTTCTACTTTACCACACAGTCAACTGATGCTGTTCAAGGATGCCCATAAACTTTCAGTAGTTGATGGCTTTTGGCTTTGCCTTTGAATGTTCATGTTTTCTGCACTGGAAAAGGAGTGGTGAGCCGCTGCTAGACAGTTCGGGGGACTGTTTATTTTCATGAAAAAAAGAAAAAAAGGTGGGTGTTCAAACATGACAGATCTCCTGTCCTCCAGCATAATCTGTCTAAGGATAGTCAGGAGGCCATTAAACAAATTGGACCACAGATGTCAAATTTTTGTCCCTACAGCCATTGCAAAACTACAATTCCCATGCTGCTTGGAGATCTAAAGCCTTGAGTTTGGCTGTCTAAGCATGATGTGAATGGTAGTTTTGCCACATAGCTTGACACCTATGCAATCGACAGTCATCCAGTCCGGCCAAAAATGGTGGTTTAGGCAATTTTTAACTGATGTATAGAGAAAATAATACAGTATAAACTAAGGCCTTATTCACACATCTCATAATTTACGGATCCGTATTTCCGTATCCGAGTTAGTGCACATTGATGTCTATTGGGCTATTCACACTATCAGTAGATGAAACAGATGAAAATCAATGCCGAAAAAATGGGACATGTCCTAGTGCGGACCCAGATTTTTTTTTGACGGATCCGCTCATTGAAATCAATTGGTTACAAATTGTTTACGGATTGCAACATGTTTGGCATCCGTATTTCCGTGAAAAAATACGGATGACTCATAGGTCACAAGGTTCTGTTTCTAAGCAACCACAGGCTGACAAGCAATCATGTGACTTATTTTAGGGGTTTGGCAAACTGGTGCTATTTTTTTTTTTTTTCAACCTACTCAACTTTATTAACTTGTATAAAGCAGTCAGTAGTAAAAACGGATTTACGGAAATACGGTTGCAATACGGATGTCCAATCTATAATTTTTAGCGGGTTGTTTCAGGACTAGAAAATATTACTGAACGTGTGAATAAGGCCTAAGGCAATACAGTATTAAAATGTGGAAAGTATACTCGGGACGCCTATGAGCACACAAAGGGGCATATTTATCATTCTTTTTGCGCTGTGATTCTAGCATATTTTGTATTTTAGCACAGGGCGTAATATTTTACTCATTAAGAAGTGATTTCATTACTGGTGGATGACTGTTCTTGTTTGGTACATAAAGCAACTTAAGTTCTCATTGACTTTTTTGCTATTTTTGAGCAGCCATTTTGCACCATTTCAGAATGTTTTTGCGCTGAGGGGGCATGGATTAAATTAGCTACTTTTTTTTTTGCCAGAATTTTGTGCCATTTGTTATTTTGTACAAAAAATAATTGCGCAGCTGTACTCCGGACAGACCCTGGCATAGTTTTTTAGCCAAAGAAATTGCTAAAAGAAAATTGTGCAAGCACGCAAAAAAATACCCAGATTTATTAAGGCCCGTGCTCCTAATGATAAATTTTGAGCACAATGTAAGTTTTTGTGCAATAGTTATAAAGAGCACGAGTGCAAAAAAAAAAAAGTCCAAAGAAGGTCCCAAAGTGTGAATAAATATGGTGCAAGGCATGTAGAGTTTATGTTGGTGCATTTGCAATAGTAAGTCAGCCCTGTTCTGTAGCTTTTGAAATGAATGTGTATAACAATGCATCCCCTTTAAATAGCTGCAGTGTCTCGATCGTATCAGTATTTGAAGTTTCTGCAAATGTCCATACAAGTTAATGTCAGGCATAAAGCAAATAATGTGTTGGATGTGTTGAACACTAATGAATATTAAAATGATTTTGGCTGGAGGTGGACCAGGCTGTTAATAGAAACTGTAAAGAGATGAATAGACCATGAACAGGAGGGGAAAATCTATTATCAGCCAGGCATTTGCAACTGATGCTCCATTAAGTACAAATACTTAATGAAAACTTGTATCATTCATCCCCTGCACCAGTGCAAAAAATAATACACATTTAGATTTCATGCCGGGGAAAATACTGAGGAATAGAGGGAAGGGTCAGAAAGAACCGAAGATAAAACTTAGTTGGAGATGTGAAACTTAAAGTGTTTGTTCATCTTTGAACATTATTTTTTAAAGGGGATATCCAAATCTTAAGGAGTACCTGTCACTGTGGCCGCTGCCACTTCAGTTTTCAATTCGACTCTGAACCTGGAGGTTCTGGTATCCCTAGTAAGTAACAGGAGGGGATGGAAATGTCCACCACCCCCTTCCTGATTTCATTGGGGTCATGCTTAATTTCCATCACACCGTGTTTGTTACTATGCTAAACTTCCGGGTTCAGAGTTAAATTGACCACTGATCTGGTAGCAGAGACAGGTTCTCTTTAAGGATAAGGGGATAGCAGCTGATTGGGGGATCCAAATGCTGGGACCACCAACAAACGTGAGAACGGAGGTCCCTAGTTCCTGAGAGAATGGAGCTGCAGAGTACATTCTTGTTCTCCATTATATTCATTTTATGGGAATTTTAATAATAGGTGAAGGAAGTACTTATCAAAGTTGGGATATTCCATACAGAATGGATTAAGTAGAGACTAAGTATACTGTGGCTTCATTTACTCTGGGGACAAGGAGTCTCCATTTATGTAATTGGTGGAGGTACCCATGCAGTTAGAGCACCATATAGGATTTGACCTTGTCATTGTCTGCCGGTTTGTGTTACTATCAGCTGGTGACTGCAACATGACTTAAAGTGTACCTGTCACTTAGAATAACCATGCCAAAAGTTTAGATTGGTCAGAGGTCAGAAAATAGAGTGGGGAGATGCTTCGCTTCCCCTCTGTCGCTCATCTCCATCCATTGCAACTGAATGGCAATTCAAACCACCAATAATTTTGCTGGGAGGTTGACTTAATGGACCCTTTATTGGACGGAAGTATAATAGCACTCATTTAATCATGTTTGAGGGCTAAATCCAAGGGACATTATACATCAAGATACGGACGCAAAGGTGTGCTGACCATTACATGGGCAAACATGAGAAAGTCCATTTATTTTAATAGATGAAACATAATAACTACCGTGTTTCTCTGAAAATGAGAGGGTCTTATATTATTTTTGTTTCTGAAAAAAGGGCTAGGGCTTATTTTCAAGGTAGGTTTTATTTTCGAGAAACACAGTATGCATATACACTATAGCCCCACTCTATATGGTAGTTAGCCACAATATTGTATGTCTCATGGTTGTTAGGCTCCTATACAGTAAGTTCCCCTGTAGTTAGGCCTCCATATTGTATACCTCCCTCCCCCACTCTATAGTTCTTCCCCCATTCTGTAAACTCTCCCCCTGCGGTAATGCCCCTCCATACTGTGTACCTCCCTCCCACCTCTGTAGTTCTTTCCCCCATTCTATATACATCACCCCTGCAGTAATGCCCCTGATACTGTGTCACACCCTCTTGCCTCTGTAGTTTTCCGTTATACTGTATACATCTCTCCCCACTATTTTCAACGTTCCATACTGTGCATCTCCTCCTGCCTCCCCTGCAGCTTGTTTTGAGCTGGTGGGGGCGGAGCATAACAAGTCTGGCACTGATTGGCTGATGCTCAGCCATCCAGTACAAGGAATCTGGTCAGCTGACATTAAGGCTTATTTTTGAAATAGGTCTTATTTTCTGAATAACACGATAGAAGGCTACAGTATGTTCGGTTTAGTTCCCAAAAGTAGTCCCTCTAAAATCGAAAATCTTTTTTTTTTTTCAAATCAACTGGTTTCAGAAAGTTACATAGATTTCTAATTTACTTCTATTCAAAAATCTTCAGCCTTCCTATACTTATCAGCTGCTGTAGGTCCTTCAGAAAGTTGTGTTTTCTTTTCAGTTCGACACAGTGGTCTCTGCTGTCACCTTTGTTTGAGACAGGAACTGTCCATAGCAGGAGAGGTTTTCTATAGGGATTTGCAACTGTTGTGGACAGTTCCTGACATGGACCAAGGTGGCAGCAGAGAGCACTGTGTCACACTGGAAAGAATACACCACTTCCTGCAGGACATACAACAGCTGATAACTACTGGAAGACTGGAGATTTTTTAATAGAAGTAAATTACAAATTTATATAAATTTATGACACCAGTTTTCTTTTAAAGAAAATGATTTTCACTGGATAACCCCTTTAAAGTAAAGGGCTCACTGTGGGATACACCATGTTATATATTCAAATATCTTTTTGCCTAAATCCTGATGTATACATTGGATGCAGCCACAAAACCTTATATAGATAGTTTTTTCTGCATTTCTTTGATGTTTGCCTAGCAGATCTCTGCAATACACGTGTCTGATGTATGGGCAATCTCTATAGAAAAAGAGCAATAGACCAGGATGAATCCTTAAACACTCATAATGATCTAGTAATACCTGGCTGTTGCATTTCTCTCCAGGTTTCTAGATGAAACACATGGCATATTCTTGTGTCTTTGTACCCTCTCGTAGCATGAATGAGCAGTTAGGTGATCGTGTCACACTTGAAGAGCCTTATTGGCTTACATTTGGCATAAGTATTGTCAGCTCTGCAGCTGTTTTCTGTAATCTCCTCCGAGTGAAGGAAACGCATGTGATTTATTCTGTTCCAAACCATGAAATATTCTGTTTCTCTCGCCGTGGAAAAGAAAACATTTTACTGACAGAAGGCAAAGAGAGATGGACGCTTTTTGTTTTTTTCCCCCTTTTTCTTTTATGGGCATGATACTGCTTTTCCAAACAGAATTTTTTTTTTATGGCGCGTATTGAATTGTTGATCATAAAGAAGTCATTTCTCAGGCTGATCCGGAGCATGTAAAGATTATTTTGCCCATAATTTAATATTGCTTTGGGCTGGGATATTCTGAATTGCTTTCCTCGTCTTCGCTTACGACCAGGAATATATGTCATCTAGACGCAAAGTCGCCGTAACAATAGTTGTTGGTGTGTGAAAGCAATCTATCCTTCTATTTGATTCCTGATATTTGGGAGATAGCGTTCTGCAATAACCTCATGTACTTTGATATCATCAGATAGAGATCTGCTTTAGATGTCAGACTGTGGTTTTAATTTGCAGGCCCATCTGTGGGGTATAGCATGCTATCATGCATAACTAGGGGCAGTGTGACTTGAAAGCTTAAAGGGGTACTCCAGCTAAAATGTTTTCTTTCAGACAGTGCCGTTTGGGATGGGCCAGACAGAGCCTCTACAACACATGTGCAGGTGCTTTCCCCAAATACTCTATATTTGCTGGTGGTGAAAATGGACCTATAGGATACAAGGACTTCTCTGTACGCTGCTGTGTGGGCCTAGTTATTTTTTTTCCACCTCTCATGACTTTCTATCCTGAACAGAATTAGTTAAAGGGGTTGGCCATTTTATAGGAAAATAGTTCAGTTTACCGTATTAGTAAGTGTACTCACTATATATACTGACAGCAGATCTCTGTGTACCTCATAGAGCTAAAATTCAACTCCCCTCTTCCAGGCTGTTTTGTCCTGCTCTGTGGTGAGTCTGTCCATAACATAACTTACATGGAGGAGCATGTGACCATGCCCCGCCCACCAGTTCCACCATAGGCATATACAGGCTCAGTGGTGGACACTGGGGGCGGGGCATGGTCACATGCTTCACCATGTTGGCCATCTTATGGACAGATGCATCACAGAGCAGGGCAGCACAGCCTGGAGGTGGGTAGTCTGATTTTAGCTTTATGGGGTACATAGGGAGCTGCTGTCGGTAAGGGATGTAAGTACACTTACTAACACTGTATACTGAACAATTTTACTATCAAGTGGCCAACTCCCTTTAAGCTTGATGGTCACATTGTCTCTTAGGTACTGGGTGCAAGATATTGTTTACACACTATGTTGGACAATGTTCCAGTAGTGTGGAATCTAGACTGGGCAGAACAGCGACCTATACCTGATTGGAAGATGCATCTATTTTGGCACTGCCTTTTGCTTCCTGTCCCTTACTTCAATGCCAGTTGAGACACCTTCCTCTTTGATCAGGACACGGAGCAGTCCTTATTGTTTAGATAGGATGCCTTTAAGATACATGCTAGGTTGTAAATACTCACTGGCTATGTGATTTATAAGGGTTTTAACCTCTAAGATGAACTGGAGAGGGATGTTCTAGAACACAGGTGTCACTGCGGCCCTCCAGCTGTTGCAAAACTACAATTCCCATCATGCCGTGATAGCCAAAGCTTTGGCTTGGGCTGTCCAGGCATAGAAATTATAGTTCTGTAACAGGTGGAGGGTTTGGCCTATTGTGACAAACTCCTTCTATTGAGTCAATAAGGCCTACCTAAGACTAAAGTTAATGATAAGTCAGCTAACTTGATGTTAATATGAAAGGAAGTCAGGTATAAAACATATCAGGAAAGGATTTGAATCTGGTAGAAAGAAGAGAAAGGGGGACATGATCGAAACCTTTAAGAATTGTATGTTAAAGGACTAAATAAGGTTCAGGAGGGAAGTGTTTTAAAGAGGATGTACCACCAGGTACATCCTCTTTAAGCTGAACCGACTGATCGAACGGCGCCTTCACGGGGAAAACGGACCGTGGCCCCGGTTCCCGCACATGGCGCCGTTCTATGCACCGGAATCGGCAGGTGCTCAAGCACTGGAGGCCGGCCGGGCTGCCCCCAATGGGAGGGAACTCCTAATTAATGTCTCCTGGGCCCTGGTGCGAGAGGCCAACTTGGGCCCCCCCCCTCCTTTCACGACCAAGTGATGCTATTGTTGTGTGTGTGTATATATATATATATATATATATATATATATATATATACATATATATATATATATATATATATACATATATATATACACAGTGGTGGCTTGGATTATGAGCATAATTCGTTCCAGGACCGTGCTTGTAATCCAAATCCACTCTTAAACCAAAGCAAATTTTCCTATAAGAAATCATGTAAATGCAGACAATTGGTTCCACACCCCAAATATATTTATTATTCTGTACTGTACAGTAATGGAGAGGATGGGAAACACAAGGGCTGACAGAGACTGCAGGGAGCATGAAGGAATGAGCAGGGCAGATGTGGGCACATACATGCAGCACTCTCTGTCCGGGGAGAGAGGGGTTACAGCTATGGAGAGATTACCCCCCCACACACACAGTCCTGTCCCCTGATGTAAGCCCCAGCCTGAAGGGGATCTGCTATGATTTGGAAGGTGTTTAGAGTACAGTGCTGTAGACCCCGCTATGCAGGCCATGCCCCTTCTCCACTCGCGCTCCCACCCAATACAGGAAGTTCTTAAACCAAAGCAATGCTCTTAAACCAAGTCACAATTTTGAAAAACTGTGAGCTCTTAAACCAAAACGCTCTTAAACGAAGTTACTCTTAAACCAAGGTACCACTGTATATATATATATATATATATATATATATATATATATATATATATATACATACACACACACACCAAGACAGATATTACCTATTACCGCCATACTGTTACCGACCAAATCCTGTATACTGAGACCAATATTACCAGTAATACCAGTAATACCAGTATATAGGGAGGAAACATTACCGCCACACCACAACCATTACCATCACCACCATATTGTTACTGACCAAATCCAGTACACTAAATCACCTCATCCAGTCATATAGAGGTTGCCCCAGCTCTACACAGGCTCTATACACCATATACATTACAGTGCAGTTATATCAGGTGACTCACAGGAGACGTCTTTTCTGATCGGAGTTCTTTCCTTTTCATCTTCTTCTCCATCTGTCCTGGGCCGTTATGAGAACTTCTCCAAGCCACGAATCCACAGAATCTGCCAGACAGACATATTAGGCTCCACACTCTGACACCATCTCCATCTCTCTACACACTGCACATCTGTACTGTCCCCTTTACACCCTCATTTAGTGGGTAGCCCTGACTCTATGTGACCTCCTAATAATATATGCCCCCCTCTGTGTATTCCCTCTCCCCCTATGTTGCCCCCCCCCCAAATAGATGGCCCCCTCTACCCCCTCCCTTATAGATGGCCCCCTCTACCCCCTCCCTTATAGATGGCTCCCTCTCTCCTCACCCTCCCTTATGGATGGTCCCCTCTCCCCCCCCCCTCCCTTATAGATGGTCCCCTTCCCCCCCCTCCCTTATAGATGGTCCCCTTCCCCCCCCTCCCTTATAGATGGTCCCCTTCCCCCCCTCCCTTATAGATGGTCCCCTCCGCCCCCCCCCCTCCCTTATAGATGGTCCCCTTCCCCCCCCTCCCTTATAGATGGTCCCCTTTCCCCCCCTCCCTTATAGATGGTCCCCTTTCCCACCCTCCCTTATAGATGGTCCCCTTTCCCACCCTCCCTTATAGATGGTCCCCTCCCCCCCCCCCACCCTCATAGATGGCCCCTCTTTCCCCCCACCCTCATAGATGGCTCCTCTTTCCCCCCACCCTCATAGATGGCTCCTCTTTCCCCCCACCCTCATAGATGGCCCCCTCCTTCCCCCCACCCTCATAGATGGCCCCCTTTCCCCCCACCCTCATAGATGCCCCCCTCCTTCCCCCCCCCACCCTCATAGATGCCCCCCTCCTTCCCCCCACCTCATAGATGCCCCCCTCCTTCCCCCCCACCCTCATAGATGCCCCCCTCTTTCCCCCCCACCCTCATAGATGCCCCCCTCTTTCCCCCCACCCTCATAAATGCCCCCCTCTTTCCCCCCACCCTCATAAATGCCCCCCTCCTTTCCCCCCAGCCTCATAGATGGCCCCCTCTTTCCCCCCAGCCTCATAGATGGCCCCCTTTCCCCCCACCCTCATAGATGCCCCCCTCCTTCCCCCCCACCCTCATAGATGCCCCCCTCCTTCCCCCCCACCCTCATAGATGCCCCCCTCCTTTCCCCCCACCCTCATAGATGGCCCCCTCTTTCCCCCACCCTCATAGATGCCCCCCTCCTTCCCCCCCACGCTCATAGATGCCCCCCTCCTCCCCCCCACCCTCATAGATGCCCCCCTCCTTCCCCCCACCCTCATAGATGCCCCCCTCCTTCCCCCCACCCTCATAGATGCCCCCCTCCTTCCCCCCCACCCTCATAGATGCCCCTCTCCTTCCCCCCCACCCTCATAGATGCCCCCCTCCTCCCCCCCCACCCTCATAGATGGCCCCCTCCTCCCCCCCCACCCTCATAGATGCCCCCCTCCTTTCCCCCCACCCTCATAGATGCCCCCCTCTTTTCCCCCCACCCTCATAGATGCCCCCCTCCTTTCCCCCCACCCGTACAGGCTGATAAAAAAACAACTCACCTGACATCGCGCTCCCACGTTGATCCTCACTCCTTCGATCTGTCCCCGGCTGCTGCGCGGCTGCCGGGGGTGTCGCGTCTTATCCAGGGCAGCACGCGCATCCCAGAACTCCCTGCGCGCCGGAAACCGGAAGTCAGGGCCCAAGGCGCGCAGGGAGTTCTGGGATGCGCGCGCTGCCGGGAGTAAGACGCGACACCCCCGGCAGCCGCGCAGCAGCCGTGGGAAAGATGGAGCCAGACTCTTGTGACCACAAGCAAAACAATGCTTGCGGTCACAAGAGTGATTGATCGGGGGGCCCCGCGGGCCCCCCTTGTGGCGGGCCCGGTCGCGGCGGCGACCCCCGCGACCACGGTGGCTACGCCACTGGAATACCCCTTTAAGTGCAGATTGTAGGGAGTACCTGATGGAATCACTTACTGTAGGGAAATATTTCTAACTTTATAAACTGCAACTTCTTCTGACCAAGATTATGAAAGTTATATTCTTTATGTTTGGCCCTGCCCCTACTATGAGGATACAAATCTGAACAATTTCCTAGAACTGTAAAATAAATCATTCCAATCCAGTTATTAGTTACAGTTGTGCATTAAGGGTACTGGTACCAGGATCATTCTGGTTTTAGTCCAGTCAGACCAAACAGGCTTTGTATTAAGAAAATATACTGCTCTCGACTCCTCATCAATGGATGTCCATCCCTCTGTTTTCCTCTCAAGCATGGCACACAACAGGACTGTCCCTTACAGTAGCTCCTCACTACGCTATTGCTAAAAGCCTGCAGACCATGATGTACAAGGAGACTGAGATACAAGGCTTAATTGAAATGTAACTATCACCATAAAAAAACTTTTTACTTTTTAAACATTTTTATTGGTCAGGGCCTAAGTGTGATCGATAAAACTAGCTGGCTTTATTGCCCAAGTTACGTATATATTGTATTGTAATCCCTGGTTCACCTACTTGGTGGACTTTTAGTTATCTTATTAGGCCTCACAATAGTTGCTCACATCTTGGTGTAACAGTTTTGAATATATTGGAACTGGAATTTATGATTTATCTATACTTGTAAGTATATTAGTAATTGTGCAATAGAGGGCAGAAGATGAAAATTCCTTTAACACCCCACCTTACAAGGGACCCCTATGATTGTGTTATCTGGAGGACCTATATACCATACGTTATACTTTGACCCCTTAACTCCCTTGATTGATTATCCTTCTCTTCCTGAATTGGTCTCATTGTCATGGAAATTACAGTGGAAATTGGTGGGGATTGAGAAAGGCAATACCAAGGTTGTACCCACCCTTCTGCACTGCGGTGGATTTGGGAGAGCTCCCCCATATGGAATGGAAGATGTCTTTCAGTGCCTTACCAATAGTTTCTCTTAGGTATATACAATTTTACAGACCAGAGATGGTTGACACAATCTGTTATCCTTTTTTCACCTGATATGGTTATGGCTAGTGCTGTACGGATTTGGTCTGTACAGAATTTGATTACCAGTGGCTGAAGAAGTTGGATGCGGTCCTAAGGCGGCTGCTTTTTCCAGTACTCCCTAGGGTTGCATCCAACAACTTCAGCCATTATTACTTCGGTAATAAAATGCCTTAAGCTCCAGTTCTCTCATCTCTAGTCACGGCCTAAGATTAGGTGTTTTCAAGGTCAGCTGATCACAAGCTGTCTTTTCCTATTTATCCTAGTTTTTGTAACTGAGACCCTATTTCAGGCTTGAAAAACCATTGCTATATACTGGATGGCAGCAAAAGCATCTACATTGCATGATTGCGTGCCCTAATAAACATGTTGTGCCATTGAAGGAACAGATTCTTATGGATAAAAACTCTGAATTCAAATGTAAAAACATTGTGAATACTGTGAATTGTACAAACCTTTGTTAACCAAATGTAACTGAACTCTTATATCTGCTTCTCATGAAACTTTTATAAAGTCACAGGTATAGAGAACTGTAAAACCAGGCTTGACTCCTACTGCTGACCAACTATTTTTTTTTTTTTTTCAACTTTTAAGGTTTGGTTCACACTATGATTTTGCAATCCATTTTTTTTCACCCGCTTTTGCAAAAAAAAAAAAAAAAAAAACAGATAAAACAACTCCATTTTTCTATTAACTTCCATTATTAAAAAAAACAAAACAGATCAAAATGGCAGGCTATGTTTTTGTGTTAAAAAAAAAATTCTGATTTTTGTTTTCAAAAATGCAGTGTTAACCCTGCCTTAGTGAACTATTTCTGTAAAAGTGTACTGTGTGTGACTGTGCCTGTACTAAGTGCATATATAGCATCCCACATACTTTTACATCTGCACTTAGTAAATTCTGAGGTTCCGCCTCAGACTCCGTTCAGAATCCCGCCTGTCTCACTGTCTTAATGTAATGTGTTGCGTGCTTCCGCTTTCCGCTACTCTGCTCTCAAAGAATTGACATGTCAATTCTTTAAGCAGAGACCGGAAGCACGCAACACATAACATTAAAACAGTGAGGCAGGCGGGATTCCGAGCGGAGTCCTCTGTGGGGGTTTAGCGCAGAATTTCCATCTGTTTTACTCAGTGTGAACGTACCTTTCCCCTCTTTGATCTTAAAAACTGAATGTAACAAATGGGCGTGAGCCTGGATTTTTCTTCTGTAACTGATGGAACAAAAAAATCTTCACTATAGCAATAGCACATTACAGAACTTGGGACCCAGGGCCGGCGTCAGCACCCGGCTGACTAGGGCAAGTGCCGGGGCCCACAGCTCCTCTAGGGGCCCACTCCC